>NW_007577849.1:0-132484 GCF_000690725.1 Stegastes partitus | reverse complement strand
AGCTTGTCACTCCTTCAGAGTTGGTGATCTTGGTGGCCTTCCTTACTCGTCTCTATCGATGGTCACCCAGTCTTTAAGGAGTGCCTGCTCAAGGCAAATTTATGCATGTGATATATTCCTTCCATTTCTTAATGGTGGATTTAACTGTATTCCAAAAGATATTCAGTGACTTGCAAATTGTCTTTTATCCATCCTTTTTCACAGTGTAGAGTATCCTTTTGTCTTCATGGTGTAGTTGTAGCCAGGAGTGCAGATTCAACAGTCCCTGGACCTTTTAGATACAGGTGTCTTTATACTACAACTACTTGAGTCACTTTCACTACACTCAGACAATCTCCACTAACTGTATGACTTTTAGCTCTAACTGGCTGCATCTGTGCTGATTTAAGTGAGTCACTTTAAAATCACTTGTGCAGTCACTTATTTACATTTTATATTCCCAAGTGGCATTACTTTGTAGTAATCTGTTGTCACTGTGACAGTAAAGAGCCTTTGTTTTTTTTGTAAATTCTTGTCAAAAAGTCCAAATTTAATTGACCATGATTTAATGTTAAAAGTAAGATAACTGGAAAACTTCCAAGGGGGGCAAATACTGATGGGCAGATGGATTGGCATTGTATATGGTGAAGTGACCCTTCAATTGAGCTACACATGGTCAGTGCTCTCTTTATGATTTATGTCATACTGGAGAACCAAATAGCCTCTCCTCTTCTCCGCTGACCCTCTTGTCTGTTTCTGATGACTATCCATTAACCCAAATATCATCTTCTTATCCCATCTGGGCTTCTGTCTCCATCAGGCAAAAAATATTAATCATTCTCTGGCCCTTGATGGTGGTGCTGCTAATTTGGGCCCCAAACTGAGACTATGATCCTGACAGAGATTTAGTATGCAAAATTAATGTGCCGTTCTGCCGCTGAGACAGTAAGGTGGAGACCTGCTGTTTAAAGACTAAAACAGGCTTCCTCTGTCATTTATTCTCCATTTCTCCTTTATCTCCATTTCCCCAGCAGTTCAGCTAGTCACCAAATACATCTCTGATTAAGCCATTTGCTGGTAGCAGCACCACAGAGGAATCGCCTTGTCACACCTGAGGGTGACAGACGGAAAGCTCTGGGTGTTCATGGGTGACAGATTTTAATTGTTTTTTTTATTTGGAAGCATTGTGAGCAGAGACAATGTCAGAGGCTTAACATGCAGTGTTTTGTAGATAATTAGCTGCGCAGCAGGAGCACTGCCCAGTTTACTGCACCTCAACTTCACAGCATTGCCCTTCCGGCAAGAAACAGTGTCAAGTGGAGCAAAGTGGCATCTCTTCCATTGGTTTCCAGAGGATAAACCACACAAAGTTCATAAAATTATCAGCAGGCAACTGACAGGGGTATTTGGAACCATCCGATATGCTTTGCTTCAGGACAATAGTGTCATCAAGATTTATACAGTGTTACATTTAAGACCTTTTAACACATTTTTTGTACCACACAGAAAGTGACCCGCATTAGTGACAGAAAATGGATAGGTAGATGGATTAACCATTTTAAACATTTAATTTTAGTTTATTTATGTTTTTGCTATAAGTGACCATTATGAGGTGATGAGTTTCAATCTACAGTGGGAAGTAGAGGCAACACTGTTTTCTACATGTCTGATCAACCACAGAACACAATCAACACAGCAATTCACACCAGTTTCATTTGTAGTTTACAGATGTACATCTCCCAAAAGCAACAAAAAATGTTACTTCTCTAAGGAGGAAAAAAGGAATATTCAAAACCTTTTGTAAGTGAAATGTCAGGTAACTTGTTAATACCTTCTAAAGCTTTTTTCGAGAGAACCAAATTTAATGCTTTTAAGCCTTTTCAAGGTCTGCAGTCACTCTGTTTATCATCAATCATCAAACTGTGTCACCTGACCTTTAAATATTGTGGTTCACTGTTTTCATATATAAATAAATCTTGTGGAAACATTTCACTAAAAATGTCAAAATGTGGAATCTAAATATTTAAAAACATCTCTTTTTAAAAATTATTTGATGGTTAAACTAGGTGAGGGTAGTAAGGATAAAAGCCTTGATTATGTATCTAAGTAAAATAATCAAATAGGAATGTCCATTACTGAAATCCCTGACAACTTGCAGAACACATGCTAAAATCCAATATTAACATAAAGCAGACTTCCCCACTGCTTGCCAACAGTGTCTACAATAGCCCTGAGCATTGAGAAATGGTAAAGGCATAGCTGGCTGTTACCATCTGGGTTTTTTGAAAGCAAACGTGAAGAGCGAGGGGTGAATCTGACTGAAAGATTGAGGACACTATGAACAGCGATATGGTGTCAACTTGGAAACAGAGGTAGCCCTGCTCTAAAACATACCCTGCTTTATCATCTATTTTACTTTAAATAGGACCTTAATGCACAAAATGAACACCATGCCGTATTCAAAAAACACTGAAATGAGCAACTGAGACCATAAACTCATTAGGATAATGTTTGCAAAGGTAAGAAATCAAGTAAGAAGTAGATTAATTTCCTCATAGACTCCTATACACAATCAGACAGGTTTTTGCAACTGGAGGTCTCGCTCCCTGCTGGCTGTTAGAAACAATGACGATTTAAGACACTCCCACATTGACTGCACTTTTCTGACCCGGACGCTATTTCCAACTTTTATATACAGTTTATGGTTTGTAGCAATTTTTTCCTGAAGTGATCCTGAATATTTTAGTTAACGTCGATAGTGTGGGGCTGCAAGGTGGCTCGGTGGTTAGCACTGTTGCCTCACAGCCAGAAGGTCCCTGGTTTGTGTACTGGTGAGGACACCTGGGATCTTTCTGCGTGGAGTTTACATGTTCTCCCCGTGCAGTGTGGTTTCTCTCCAGGTTCTCCGGCTTCCTCTCAGAAGGTCCAAAAACATGTTGAGGTTAATTGGTGATTCTAAATTGTCCGTAGGTGTGAATGTGAGTGTGCTTGGTTGTCTGTCTCTAAGTGTAGCCCTGTGATAGACTGGTGACCTGTCCAGGGTGTTCCTTGCCTTTGCCCTGAGTCAGTTCTGATAGACTCCGGCCCCCCTGCGACCCTAGTGAGGATTAAGCGGTGTATAGATAATGGATGGATGGATGGATGGATCTTAAAATTCCTCTGAAAAATGAATTTTGAGAACACACAGTGAAGTAGATGTCTATCAATAATAAGGTAAATTTCACAACTCTTTTCCCATATACCATGCTTTATTTCCTAAATGTTCATCTTTGTAAGTAGCTACATGGTAATTTACCATTTTGTTATATTTCTTTATATCTTGTAAAGTGGCATGTGGAAAGAAACTTTAAACCACCCTAATGTCATCCTGGTGAAGGCAGGATGTGTGAGGAATGAAGTGTGGTATATTGGGAAAGAGATGTGTGACTTCTTTAATTTTGATGAGCTTCTCTAAAATAAAATAAAAATAAATAAATAAATAAAAATCTGCTCATTTGGTTGACAAGGTAGAATTAAAATTTGCGTGACCCTATTCCATCAGTCAGTGTTTAAATGTGGAAACACCAAAACTGGAGTTACAAGGCTTTCTTGTGACAACATGAGCTACTGTGTCTGATTTGGTCTCTGCTGGTCTCTTCTTCTTTCTCCATCTGTCTAGAAATGTGTTGGCATGAGCGCCGATACCAAACACTGGGGAACAGTGCTAAATAATGTGTGATGTGATGAGGAAGGACAAAGAAAGTCTGTGAGTTCAAAGGCAACACAAAGTTCAATGTTTTTTCTTCCTCTAACACTTTCTTTATCTTCTTCTCTCTCACTGCCATTCACTGTTCAAAGCCTCCCCCCACCTCCTCTCTCTGACTGGACCTGCTATCTGCTGAATTAATAGAAAGTGACAGAACAGCAGAGCCTGTAGGAGAGTGTGTATGTGTATGTGTTTGTGTGTATGTGTGTGTGTACATCTCTGTAAATGTGTGAATGTGAGACTTGGCATATCACAGGGATATGAGTCACCCCTCTCTCCTCCCTCTCTCTGTCTCCTGTATGCTTGTCTGTTTTGATAGGTGGCCTTCACCGATACAGACAGCACACTTAAGTGAAAAAAAACCCCCACTAACCTGGATCTCTGGTTGCCTTTTGCGGTTTGGTTGTATATTTGTCTTAAAGTACCCAAGAATGACCCCCAAGGGGCCACACTTGAAACTACCACAGGAGGGACAAATATCAAAGAGAAGCTCACAGTCGAGCTGCAGAACAAGAGGAGTACAAAACACCAGGCAACCAATAAGAGAGATTAAGAACCAGAAATTACATTACTGCATGCACAACACACCTATGCCATAGCAATCTGGGATAAATATCTAGATTTGTCACAATATACAAAGATTTAAGTAAAAAGAGTAAAACAAAGAAAGAAAAAAAAAACAGGAGCTTGTATGTGGTACCAGCTGTGATAGTGTTTGTCATTATTAGCAAAAGTCCTGGAGAGACCTACTATAGCAGTAATTACTATAAAGGTGGTATTGGGTACTTTGGCAGATGTTTATATGTCTGTTTGTGGACTGATTTTATCAATGCAATAGCATCACAACTATACAAATTGCAGTCACAAAACTTTGTAGGTGTGCAGCTGAGACCAAAATATAGGTTTATGAATAGGTGTGGTCCGACTCATGATTCCTGAGTACTCATTACACAACTATATGAGTACACATTGACAGGCATCGCAGCTAATGTGATTTCACTGCAAGATGGTGTAATGTAATCTTTAAAAACTATGCACCCCGGTCCTTTGCATATCTGCCAACATTTACATATCTGTGATAAGCGACTGGCTGACATACTGGTCTGTTTCAACTCATACTGTACTAAAGTGACTGGAAAAAATGCTCTCTAACTATAAAAAGACAGATTTAGACTAATTAAGAGTTTAACTTGTGGCAATTTCCAAATAACAGCTTCATTAAAAAGATATTAAAGCTTAAAAATAGGTGCTTGTTGCAGATCTGTTTGCTTGACTGATGTCTGCCTGATCCCGTAAACACTCTCCTGTGGTTACATGTTAATCCCTCGGCCAAATTTAGTTTTCTGGCTTCAGTAACCTACAAACATGATGGAGAGAAGCTCTCCAAAAGGCCTTTCCAGGAACCTACATGTGAATTAAACTGTGGGACTTGAACTTTCCTGATGTTTCTAGTGCAGCAGCAGCTACACTGCAGAGAAATAGCAGAAAACAGCTAGCTAAAATGAAAACGCCAGCATGACTCCTCTAAGACACATCCTCCACCACAGAAGTGAAAAACATTTTTCTCCAGTTTACCTGAAGAACTCACAGTGCAACCACTGACTGCACACTACATTTTGAGCTACTTCTGCTTAATCTCAACTCGAAACATGTCCTCTGTACAGTATTGGTACAATGCGCTGCGGGTATCACTATCATGTTCGCTGACATAAGGGTGATGAATGCAACAAGTTCAGACACGCTGAGTAAGGGCTGTGAGAAAGCATTGTGGGCATCAACAATCACCAAAGCTGTGTCTTGAACTCAGACTGCATAGTAATTTTGGGCAGAAATATAGTGTTTCTTACTGTAACAGAAATACCATGGTGGGAACGGTATTTGGAACCTGAAAGTTGCTCTTATTAACAGTTTATCATTGATTCATTAAGGATTTCTATACAGTAATCTCTCATAAAGCCACTGAACCACACTTCATAAAGGATATCTTGTTAGAGAGCAGCAACAATGTATTATACTCAAAATCTGAATACACATTAAATACTGATTTTTGAGTATGCTGTTCAGGGTTGCATTGTTCCAGCACACACAAAAAAATCTACATAAATTAAAATGGTGATGAGTGCTTCTGGAAGATCTCAGAAAACAACCAAAGGGAGCATCAAATACTGGGGAAAAGATTTCATTTTTACTTTGTGAGTGGTAATTGGCAGAAATGTTTCCTTATAGAACAAAACTGCTCAGTGCAGCACAGTGTTTTCTTGTGTTCTACCTGCAACAATAATTTATTACATACTCTGTGGAGGATGATGTTAGTTCAGACCGATTATTAGCTATCAAGAGCAACTTCATATTGAGGCAGTATTTCTTACATGCTTACATGAGTTTTCGGTGTGGTTCTTCCAGAACCATCCTTTTTGCTGCTCAGATTGTTCTCTCAAAGAGCAAATCTCTCTCTTCCTAATCTAACGGCATACCCGTTTGCCCATAAATTCCTTAACAATAGTGTACAAAATGAATAAAACATTATTAAAATGCAGTGTGGGATTTGCAAACAGCTCAAAAGAACAAAAAGTAGTCAGAGTTGAAGAAAAATGGGTCCAAACCAAACAACAACACAACTGAGCATGTTGGGACGATAAACCAAATTTAACAAAGTAACAACATGGCGACTCTGTTACCCACACCACACAAATGTTCTCTCACAGTTTATAAAGAAAAAAAAAGTCTAAATCTCAAAATAATACAACTGAAAGCACAGCTACAAGCATGGTCACTAATCAACCAATCAGCCCAAAGTGTTGACTATGCCAGCTGCAAATTTTCCACTATGTATTTTTTTTTTAGGTGAAATCCTTCAATTTGCTTATTTTGTCATAAAGAACAGTACAAAGCATTTTGTTATGATGATAAAACAAAGGAGAAGAGCACACCTCCACAATTTACAAGTTGGGCTTTTGTCTATTTTTGTCAAGTTATTTTCAAGTAAATCTACTGATCAGACAGTTCAGAAGTACAGAACCTTCACCCTGTCACACTGAAATGTGTCCAGGCAAAAATATACAAAGTAAGGCAGCAGGGAAAAAGAAAATCAGCTAAAGATGTGTGTGCTTCTTTTATTAAATTATAAATAAACAGCCCACCCTGAGCGTCATAGTGTGACAGTCAGCTGCAACAATGTGCAGGCACCCAAGGGCGTTTTCTTGTTCGCCACACTTCTATATGCTCCTGCACTCTGACATCACACCAGCTGAGAGACCCTCACACTGTCTTGAGTAATAACTTAGGTCTGAGTCACTGGCCCTCCTTGGCTCAGGGTTTCTCTCTCAGCACAATGACCAGCTTGTCTGAGCTGAATGGATGGACGCATGTGCCAGCAGAGGAAGAGGGACGGTTTTGTGTGTTTGGTGGGAGGCAGTGGAAACGCTCCTCTGCATGTAAAGCTCTCACACTTCATTGCTGTGCTTTTGTATTCTGCCCAGGTAGGTTTGGCACTCCGCTGCTCAATGCCTGCCTAATATATGCAGATAGCAGTGTTGATGTATGTGCATGACTCGGAGCAAATAAAGAGAGACAAAAAGAGTATTACTCAGATTGTGGGAGGTGGTGGTTTGTGTTTGCACCGTTCTCACCATATTCTGTGGACGACAGCCAACTTGAGTTCTTTTTCACTGTGCCAGTCTTTATGGTGCTACAATTTAAATGGCTCCATCCTGCCATCCCAGCTTTTTCCTCAAAGCCTTCCTGCTCCTCAACCTCCTCTCATTTAAGCCCTCTCTGTCTTGGTCCTTCATTCAGGTCTGTATTAGAGTCTCTCTCTTTGAAAGAGAGCGTGGTAATGCCTGCGTCTTGGTCTTTGTGGGAAGGGCTAAGCTCTAACTGAGCTGACCTGGATTTACATTGCTGGAGCAGCACTGTGCTGCCTGGGATCTGAACTGACTGAAGACAACGGAACGCTGAAACTCAACAACACAGGCTTTGAAACTGATCTGGTCTAATTAAAGGCCATAAAAACCAAAAAAGAATTAAGTTAGTAAGATTTACTCAGTGCTCAATCCACTGGAACATCCTTTATTATGAATAGCTAATATTATGCATATTGCACTGGCCAATCTTCATTCACACCCACAAAACTGCTGTTTTAAAAGCTAATTTGTATTTTGGTAGAGGTTGCTTGTATTGACAGACACATGGAGAATTATCAGTTGAAGCTCCTTAGAGTTTTCAAAGACCCCCTTGCATTAAAAAATCAAGTTATTACCTATTTAACACGTCCATGTGGTGTTTTTTTTTTTTTTTTTTTTGCTATTAGACACATCATGAGTAGAATAAGCAGCCAACACCATGACAGAGCATTTCCATCGTGAAACCACAGTGTACTGATAACAGTCTCAAAAACAGGGATATATTTCACATGAAATAAAAAGGAAAAGGAGCCAGTCCTGTCAACTTGCAGAGTCGGGCTTTCTGCACCATTATTCTTCTTCTGAATTGGCTTTCAGTTCAAACATGTCTGGCTGAGGACTGCAATATTACAACTTGTGATTGTGTACTGCAGAGTAGTTTTATAATATTTTAACAGAGTCATAGGTGAGCTGGTGCAGTCCAGCTGTGAAGGGGTTGATAAAAACAGACAGGGAACTTATTGTTCAGCACATTCTAGAAGAAGTAACATTCTTTTAGGGCATGAAGGGATTATTTTTATGGAAAGGAACTTCTAAAAATGTCATTTTGATACACACAGATGAGTTTTGTATGGTTTATTAACAACTGGAGAGGAACTTTGAGCCTCTTTCAGCTCATTGTTTTGGTTTTACAGCACATTTACTGTCAGTCTCATCGCTCTCATCAACCTCATTGCAGACAAATTCAAAAACAATTAGCAGCTAAACAAGAAGATATTTTTAGAAGAGGAACAAGAGCTTCATGCAAATTGAGTAATTTAAATTCATCCGGGGAACACAAACACAGCTCCAATAAATGCTGATGCTACTTGTTTCTGCAGGAAATGAAAGTAGGCAAATGTTTGCCAACACATTAGCTATTACAATGACCAAAGGCTATAATGCATCTGAGCTGCTTGTATGGCAATTTGGTTTGGAGGTATATGCCTCCAAGTGTCCACAAAGAGAGATAAAGCTTTGAATCATCTACCTAATCAAACAACTAAGCAGATAATTTTTCTTCAAACTGATGCAAGTGTTTTCTGATCTAACACTCTTGCAACACCTGCAAGACATATTGCCTGTTAACACCTTCTTCAGCAATTCATATGACTGTGTTGTGACCTGCTGTGGAGAAGTTTGGTTAAGCCTAGGTATGACAGAGCCATGGCTAGAACACAGAATCGTTGATTGTCTTTAGGATGGGTTAGGGTTAGGTTCTCCATTGTCCATGTTGCACAAACTGTTAATCATCCATTCACCACAACCATCCCCCCCTTGTATCAGAGTCTGGATACTGGACTGACTGAACTTCAGAACTGAAGACTGTGGTTTGTATGTAAAAGTGGTAAAATATTCTCCTGAAACTAACTTTGATCCAAACAAATCACATCAATAAAGTAAAACAAAGACAAGTCAGTACTAATGAGCATCTCAGCCTGGTTCTGCGATAAACTTGGCTGAAGAAGGTTGGGCTAAACAGAGCAACAACAGGCCGTCTGGCAAAGCCACCGCGACAAACTCTTGTTTACTAAGCCCAATACTCACATACACACAGCCTCCCACACACATATGTACACCATTCAAGCATGCATAGTAACACACACAAACGCACACATGCACACTAAACATGGAAGGAATATGTGTCACATGTGAATGGTGACACACATCAAAGAAAGGAGTGGGCTGGATTTATGAAAAACAACAGCAGCTAAACACACAAACATGAAGTAAATGGGAATCAAGGGAGTGGGTGGGCAGATGGCTTCAGTGGTGACAAGAAAGATGAGATTACTCCAAAATAATATTGGGGGAAGAGAGAAAAGAAAGGAGAAGAAAACAGGAATGCTTCGTGCTCCTGGGGACAGGCGTAAAGAAAAAAATATTCCTCTCTTGACATAGCTGGCAGTGCCCGCTGGATTCTCGGTGATGCCACGGCAGCCTCATGCAGCTGCAGCCTGCCCTGCTCTGTTTTCAGCTAATAGCCAGGAGCAGCACTGTAAGCACGACACAGCAGCCTCCCCCCTCCTTCAGATTCAAGCCATGCCTGATGGAGAGCCTGACACAAAGCTCCAAGATGAAAAAAAAAAAAAAAGTGTTATTCATATTGGTGAGGCTCGGCTAATCTGGCTGTGAGGAGGTGCTGTGTTTAATAGGAAACAAAATGGAGAGGAAGATTGTTGAGGGCCAGAGAGAGGGCAGCTGAGAGAGATTATGAGTAGGTGGGTCTGAACACTATGAGTCATAAAGGTCTGAGCAGGCTAAAAGGGGGCATATTACAGGGCGAGTATGTGAGTAATTCCTGATCTCATTAAGATTTATGTAAGGCTGGTTTTCACATATATTACTCACCTTTGCTTGAGCCAGAAAAAAGAGCTTCACAACAAAAACAGACATGTAACATAACATATATAATTTATAATTGTGCAGAGCCACATGCTTGACAGAACAGTGGTGGAAAAAAAACCCCAGAACAATAGCAAAGCAGGGAAATTTTCTAGAGTTGGCATCTGTCTGAAATGGAAAATATAGGCTTGAGTCTAGCCTAGACTACCAGGCAATACACACCATGTGACTGGGATTTGTCACATCGGCCAATTCTGGGGGAGGGTCGAACGAATTCGGATGCAGTAGCCCATTGTAAAAATAATAATAATAATAATAATAAAATAGTCCTCTCATATATGTAGTGTGGATGATCATCAATGGGAAAATACTGGTTCTGTTGGGACTCTTTGGGCTCGGTTCACCTATTCTGCTCGGTGGTGTTTTCAGCACCGAGGGGCAGTGGACAGCTCCGCACTGATGCGATATTACAGCAGCCTCCCTCCGGGATCCTAACGGCAAAGTGCCTCTTCTCCCATCAACACGGAGATCAATCAAGACCAGGAAAATGAGCATAGATCTAGCTGTAAACCACTAACCAGATGCCGATATCCCAGCCTTCGTGACAGCGTACCATCGTGACCATGGCAACAAAGGAAACAGTAACTTATCAGCCCAGTTTTCACGCAGACAAACTGGGCTTGACCCACCACGTTTGGCGAGGATCTGGCATGAAGCGCATCCATTCCTCACCCTTCTCAAAATGCATTAACAACAACTGCATTTTAAATGAGTAGCCCGAGGCTGCCAAGTTCACACAACATTTCACTGCAGCCGACAATCAAGGCGGAGTCTGGTCGGAGCAATAGCAGCCAATCGTCCATAGGGATAATTGGCTTCCCTGCTATACGCCGCATATCACATGCATAGGTGGAATAAAAGCCCGTCTATGTGGAGAAATCTTCCCCGCTCATCTGCATGACTCACTGAGTGCTTACCGTCCACCAAGGTGTAGCTCAGCACCGTGGGTACCGTCAGAGCTGCACAATGAAAGCCCTAAGTCATGCTGATGCGTGGGAACTGTCACTAAACGATGAAGCAATTTCTCTCACAGCGAGAACCGATTCACTACAATATTCCCCTGTGGAGGCTGTCCAGACATGCCGAGGAGAGCATCCGTATTGCTGGCGAGCTGCCTACCTGTCTCCAGGTGCAGAGAGATTCTCGCCTCGTTGATGTAAGGCGTGTCACTCTTAGACCGGACCCTCCGGATCGGTCTGCGGTCTACCTCCTCCTCCGGGGCCGCCGCCATGTTCGGCCAGCCGGGCAGCGTCCACTGGCGACCGGCGGGACTGCGAGAGAATCGGCGCCGCAGCAGCAGCAGCAGCAGCAGCAGCCACTCGTGCACCCGCCCGGGCAGACGGTGTAGGAGGGGGGCGGGCTATTGTAATGGTGATGGAGGGGAGGAGGGGAGACAGGGGGGAGAGGAGATGGGAGGCTTCATGAGCTTCTGCTCCTTTCTTTCCTGTAAGTCAGCTCCACCTGCTTAAGTTCCAACTCCACGTTGACAAAACACTGACCAATGAAAAGCAATAGACCACAGTGACCTCAAACACATCATTTTCACTGTCCTATGTGGCTCACACAGAGATGAAATGATCAGTGAACCTACTCCAACGTCAAATTAATCAAAAACAATTTTGGTAAGTGATGTTATTAATCATGCAAAAATGCCAACCATTGTCAAGTCCCAGCCTCTGAAATGGTAGGATTTGCAGCATTTCAGAAAAATTCTCTCTCTCTCTCTCTCTCTCTCTCTCTCTCTCTCTCTCTCTCTCTCTCTCTCTCTCTATATATATATATATATATATATATATATATATATATATATGTGTGTGTGTGTGTGTGTGTGTGTGTGTGTGTGAGAGAGAGAGAGAGAGAGAGAGAGAGAGAGAGAGAGAGAGAGAGAGAGAGACTTTGTGTGTGTTAATTGGAACAACAATAAATTAATCAATTGGTGGATCAATACAAAAGGTTAATAGCAGACTATCTTAGATAAAATGAATAATTCATAATGAAAAACAAGTATTCCTAGCTTCTCAAACACATACATCATCTGTTTTTTTTCTTTGACTTAGTCATGTTAAGTGAAGTCTACTTTATTGTAATCCCAACTGTACACACCAGGTATACAGTGGAATACAAACCTCTTCACACCAATACAAGACAATAACTGTGACAGTACAAAATACACCATTATAAGACCATTAAGACAGAACATGTTTGTATGGAAAACAATAAAGTAAGCAAAATTGCTTAGTACTATATAAATAACTGATAATTGCAATAAATAAAAGTAAAAAGAAATAGTAACTAGTGTTTGTGAACTTACAGTTTGAAGCTATGAAGTCGCGTCTTCAGGTTCTTGAAAACCCTTTATGACATTTTATATGTAGGTTTCTCAGTTAATCAGACAGATAACAGCCCAATTAATTGATGATGAAAATACATGATTAGGTGATCTAAACTAATGAAAGTAATCAGTAACTGCTGCTATATTTTACAGCTTCAATGGTCTAAATTCTGAATGATGTTTAGGACAAGATGCATACCTTAAGGCATCTTAATGCAAAAGCTATAGGACAACAAAAATGTATATGTAGTGGAATGAAAATGCATACCTCCTCACACCAATGCAAGATATAACATAACAGTACAAACATATCACTGCAATCACTTTTTTAATGTTGTAGCAAAACCAAACACGACAACAAAATAAAGTCAAGACTTAATATTATACATGATTTTTGGTCTAATGGGCATCTTTACAATGAGGACAAAACCCCATAGCACTGGAAATTAAATGCTCACTTATCTCCCATGGAGCAAAAATAGTATGCAATATATATACACTTTCTATTCTTCGTGTATGCACCTCTCAATCAGATTGCAACATATGAACCAGGGATCATACATGGATCTGTCAGATAAGCTTTCTTATACCACTCGTAAAAAAGCTTGCATTTTAGTTTAACAGCACCTACAAGACTGGTCAATGGGACACAGGCATCATATGCTTACCCCTTTCTATGTACCGAATTTGTGGCATGATATGTGACTGGAATGCTATAACACTGCAGTATCAGATATTAATTTGGGATTAATAAATACTCAATCTGTCTGTCTGGTTCAGTTCAAACACGATTTTCAGTGTTAAACATCATTGTGTATTTTTATTTGGGCTGTGCTTTATGCTCAACTGATCCAGTGCTGGCCTCTAGTGGAAATAATTATGAATGAATTTTAGTAAGTTCACAGTTATTGCAGGAACAAGCTGGGTCTCTGCACTGCTGACATTTATTGACATTTATATTATTTTTTTTTCTTAGTTTCCCACCAATTAACACAGCCTCGACTGAAAAAAAAGAAACAGAGAATTATTTATCTGAGTAATAGTTGTGGTAATTTAGGTTTTTGGCAAAACTGACCCATTAATCATTATTAGTTCATGAGCTTCCAAATCCCAGCTGGCAGTAACAACAGTGTTTGCTACAGGTCTGATGGTGCCGCGGTCTACAACCACTAACATGTAAATAATGTTATTGTCAATGCAAAGAGAGAAATGAATATTCAAGACCTTTGCCTCTTAATTTTAAGACAATTTTATTTCTTTTTTTGGGAAGAGAACTGCCTTCAATGCTTAACTAAGGCGTTCCAAGGCTTGCACAAAAGAGGGACAACAGTACCTGCTTACAAAAAGCAGTGTGTAGTGAGGCTCACATTTCAGATGTCTACTAGTTGTTCACAGCACCACTAAATAGTGACTTTTCTGAATACTTCTTCCACCACTAAACAGCAATGAAAAGTTACTTTGGACTTTCTTTTACAGGCAGCTGTGGACAAAACTAGCTGAATAAGGCAGCCAATATAACAGGTCAAATGTTTGGAAATATTCTACTGTTCAACTTACCAATCGAGGGCTGTTAAGGGTGATATAATTTTAAATCATTTCACAATCAAGTGATTACGAACTCACCTCTGTTGCATGTTGTATAGTGCTGTAAAAAGATAAGGGTAGCACAAATGCTCCCTCTGCTGGTCATTACATTTTCAGGGCGCTGTTATTTACCTCGCAGTCCTCCTTGATTGGCTCATATCGTCATCGTTCAGCCTGTCCACCGCAGCTACCGAGCTGCTGAAGGAAAAAAAACCCACACCGCCTCAGTTCCTGTGTGCCACAGCTGATGGTCCTGACCTCGGTCTGACAGGTAGTCAGCGTTAGCAAATCTCCGAGCCAACTCATCCCGGGAATATACAACCACTGGAGTCTTAGCTGCCTTGACAATCTAACGACATGCTAGCTGTCAATAGCCGTTTCCTTGGTTACCAGCGCACTCTTATTAGCATGCTAAGTTCCAGGTTGTTAGCTTAGCTAGCTAGCCAACATACCTGATTACTGGCTAACAGGTTCAGTTAACAGCGCTCGAGGTCTTTTATAAGCCTGTTAATTAGATATAAACTGCCGTACCATTACTGTATTACTGAAGGAACTCACTTACTTAAGAACATAGGTTGACTTTTGTGCTAATGTCCCAATGAACGAATGCAGTTAACGAAGTAGTAGGCTAGCTTTGTGGTTATTTATGATAACTCATATGACCTCTGAGTTTTATAAAGCTACAGTGACCTTCCCGTGAACAGAAAACCCCAGCATGTACCATACCCTGTAGCTTAGTTTAGGGATTTCGACAGGCATAAGCTTTGTTTTGTGACTAATAAATGCAAAGTAAACTTTGTGGAAGCCCTTCATAATATTTGTGTTTTAAAGGCACTTCCTCATGGACCAGAGACTGTGTTTGGCTGGAGCAAAAATATTCAGTCTGCTGCCCAACTAAGCCATTTTCTGATGGTCCCTACTTTTTTTTTTATTCATTCAAACAAGAATTGATATATCAGTGATTTTTCCTGTCTCGTTTTGTGTAAGTTTGGCTTGTCATCGCTGGAAGAAAACACTTCAATATGCAATAACCTCAAATATATTATTAGCAATGTAACACCAACTGAATTGTTAGTCAGCTGTGAATAGTGAATAGAGTCCTATCTTTCTTGTCTAGTTGCCAACACCTGATGATTGTGCGCCAGTTCGTCTGTAGAGCCTTTATAAATGCTCACCTGTATGCCCACCTGAGAAGGCCCCAGATCAGCCAAACCATGGCTAGACCCAGCTCAGGTAGGCTTTGTAGTTTGCACTTACCGTTAAAAATCCATGAGCATCCATTTTTGTTGCATCTGGGCACCATGTTGTGTTTATTTTCAGACTTGGCAGCATTCAGAGAGATTTTCTCCAAGGCCAACAATATTGCCATCATCACTGGAGCAGGGGTGAGCGCTGAGAGTGGAGTCCCCACCTTCAGAGGAGCAGGAGGCTACTGGAGAAAATGGCAAGCACAGGTAGGGCACTTACAGTTGTTGGTCCAGTGAGAAGATTTGCAACTTTGTGAGTTTTTTGGAATGCTCCATGTCTGTTTTTATATTAGTAAGATTGCACTCAAAGCTTCTATCTTTTAAAATATTTCAGTTGGGGTGAAGAGGGCAGCATTGGTCATGTTTTAGGTTTATCATTTTGTCTTTCTTCAGAATTTTTACATGCAAGAAAAGCTGTAAGTATATTAAAAATGTTATTCTACAATTCAAATTTATTCAGGAACTGGCCACCCCAGAGGCTTTCTCCAGAAATCCTTCACGTGTGTGGGAGTTTTACCACTATCGCCGTGAAGTTATGCTAACAAAAAATCCCAATCCTGCCCACCTGGCCATTGCTGAGTGTGAGGAGCGTCTCAGCAAACAAGGTCGTAAGGTTACTGTCATCACCCAGAACATTGACGAGCTCCATCGCCGAGCTGGATCGAAAAATGTCCTGGAAATCCATGGTGAGCAAATAAATAAAGTAGTCTGATGCTAGAATGTGTCCATCTGCAACTCAAATTAGAATATAATTTAAGAAAATCACCAAATATTCTCTGTTCCAGCCTCTAAGTTTTGTCTTAAACCAAATATCTTTGGATTTTGAACTGTTGTTGTTTCTACAAAACAGGATATTTGATGACATCACATTTGGGCTAAGGAAATTGCAAGGGTTATTTTTCACTGCAGCATCTTCACTCTCACTGGAAGTTTTAACCTTTTTATTGCTTTTCAACATTGAATCATGGTTCATTTAATTTGAATTTTTGGACAAGAATTTACAATAGCCATAGTCTGCAAGTCACAGTTCTCTCTCAGACTGTATCAGATTGTCTTCCAGGATTTCTTTATACTTTGCTGCATTCATTTTACCCTCTGCCTTTACAAGTATTCAAGGGCCTGTTGCTGCGAAGCATCCCCACAATATGCTTCATGGTGGGGATGGTGCGTTTGTGATGATATGCAGCATTTGTTTACCTCCAAACATAACGTCTTGTCTTCTGTGGGGCAAAGAACCTTCTTCTAGTTGGCTTCAAAATATCCCACATGCCTTCTGGCCAATTGTAGTGGAGATTTTTTAACAGTGGCTTTTTCTTTGGGCAGGGCACCAAGTGGTATACGGTATACGGTATGTGGTATATGGTATACGATCTCTCCCATCTCAGCCACTAAATTTTGTAACTCTTTCTAAAGTATCATAGTGTCTTGGTGGCCTCCTCAACTAGGGTCTGTCTTACACTGAGTTTTTAAGGACAGCCTGTTCTAGGCAGATTTACGCATGGGCCACATTTCTTTCATTTCTGAATGATGGATTTAACTGTACTCCAAGAGATATTCAGTCAGGTCCATAAATATTTGGACATTGACACAATTTTCAGCATTTCTGCTCTGTACACCACCACAATGGATTTGAAATGAAACAATCAAGATGTGCTTTAAGTGTAGACTTGCAGCTTTAATTTGAGGTCGTTTACATCCAAATCAGGTGAACGGTGTAGGAATTACAACACATTTTATATGTGCCCTCTCCACCAAAGTAATTGGGCAACTTAACATAATCAGCAATCAAATTGTCACTTTTAGTATTTGGTTGTGAATCCTTTGCAGTCAATGACAGCCTGAAGTTTCGAACCCATAGACATCAGCAGACGCTGGGTTTCGTCCCTGCTGATGCTCTGCCAGGCCTCTACTGTTGCTGTCTTTAGTTCTTGCTTGTTTTTGGGGCACTTTCCTTTTAAATGCATGCTCAGTTGGAGTCAGGTCTGGTGATTGACTTGGCCATTGCAGAACATTCCACTTCTTTGCCTTAAAAAACTGTTTGGTTGCTTTCGCAGTATGCTTCAGGTCATTGTCCATCTGCAATGCAAAGCACCATCCATTGAGTTCTGAAGCATTTGGCTGAATATTAGCAGATAATATTGCCTGAAAGACTTCAGAATTCATCCCGCTGCTCTTGTCAGCAGTTACATCATCATAAATATAAGAGACCCAGTTCCATGGCCAACTGTTGTGAAGGAGTTTTTCTTGACCAGGGAAAGGATTCTTCTGTCATCCACCACACTTGTTTTCTGTGGTCTTCCGGGTCTTTTGGTGTTGCTGAGCTCACCAGTGCATTCTTTCTTTTAAAGAATGTACCAAACTGTTGATTTGGCAACCTAATGATTTTGCTCTCTCTCTGATGGGTTTGTTTTGATTTTTTAGCCTAATGATGGCTTGCTTCACTGATAGTGACAGCTCTTTGGACTTCATTTTGAGAGTTGACCTCACCAGATTCCAAATGCAAATGCCACATTTGAAATGAACTCTAGACCTTTTATCTGTTCTGTGTAAATGAAATGATGACAGAATAACACACATCTGGCCATGAATCAGCTGAGCAGCCGATTTACTAATTACTTTTGGTCCCTTAGAAAGGTGGAGGGCACATATAAAATGTGTGTTGTTTCATTTCAAATCCATTGTGGTGGTGTACAGAGCTGAAATGCTGAAAATTGTGTCAATGTCCAAATGTTAATGGGCCTGACTGTATGCCAGTGTGCTTTTCAGTAACCCTTATACAGATTTCTTTGGAGTGTCCTTTTGTCTTCATGGTGTAGTTATAGTCAGGAGTACTGATTCACCAGTGACTGGACCTTTCAGATACAGACACTGCATATTCCTTTGACACATTCACTGCACTCAGATGATCTCCATTTCATAAGTTGTGTGACTTGTAGCACCGATTGACTACACCTGTGTTGAATTAGGTGAATCACTTTAAAGGGATGAATACTTATGTAATCAATTATTTTACTTTTCATATTTTAATTTATTGACATGACTGTGTAGGAATTTCTTTACACTTCGAGACAAAACAGTTTTTTGTAAATTCTTGTCCAAAAAGCCAAATTAAATTGACCATGATTCAACATTGAAAAGCAGTAAAAGGGGAAAACCTTTAAGGAGGGTGAATACTTTTCATCAGTACTATACTCTGACATTTTACTCTTACATCTCTACTATCTGCCCCTCTCCTTTGGGGCTAAACCTGATTATTTCCATTGCCACTTGGTACTGATTACTACTGGACAAATTGTTAAATTTTTTGATTCCTATTGTATCTCTTGTGTCATTTTTGTAAATGCAGGTAGTCTGTTTAGAACACGCTGCATGAGTTGTGGTCATGAAGCATCCAATTACAAGAGCCCCATTTGTTCTGCTCTGGAGGGCAAAGGGTAAGAGCTTCATGTGGCATTGTTAGGTAAATTTGTCTATTTTCCTTCAGCAGTATGACAACGTGTTACAAGAGATATTGATCGCAGTCATTTGAGCTCAAAATGCCAGAGATAACAGGCTGTTTCAGTCAGTCAAATGTCAGGGAGCTAAATAACACCTGATGACAGAGTGAAAAGGAAAAATGTCACTTTAAAAGCCGTTTAGTCACTTACCTGACATTTATAATGGATGTTTTTGATAGCTGACAAGTGTTCCAGTGTTGGGTTCCATCTCAGCTCAAGAATAAATGAAAGAAATCCATCCATCCATTATCTATACGCTGCTTAATCCTCACTAGGGTCGCAGGGGGCTGGAGCCTATCCCAGCCGATTTAGGGCGAAGGCAGGGGACACCCTGGACAGGTCACCAGTCTATCACAGGGCCACACTTAGAGACAGACAACCAAGCACACTCACATTCACACCTACAGACAATTTAGAATCACCAATTAACCTCAACATGTTTTTGGACTGTGGGAGGAAGCCGGAGAACCTGGAGAGAACTCACGCTGCACGGGAAGAAGATGCAAACTCCACACAGAAAGATTCCAGGTGTCCTCACTGGAACGCGAACCAGTGACCTTCTAGCTGTGAGGCAACGGTGCTAACCACTGCACCACCTTGCAGCCCAATGAAAGAAATCATAAGCTGAAATTGAAACCGAATACCAGAACAAATCAAGTCATGTTAAAATGTATCTGTACTAACTGTGATGTTATGTAATTCCAATTAATTTCTGGTCATTTTATATTCCCTTTGCTCTCCAGTCATACAGGAGTTGCTAAAGTTTTAGTATTTTTCTTTACAAGACTGAAAAAAATGAAGAACAAAAGAAATTACCTAAAACATTTTGGAGGTGTCACTTTCAGATGACCTTTCTTATTGGTCAGTAGTTGTATTTTTGTAGCGTATTTTAATGTTTCAGCTGTGGCTGGAGGTATTATGGTTTTGGGTGATCTGCATGTCTGTCTGCTGCGATAGACTGGCGACCTGTCCAGGGTGTCCCCTGCCTTCGCCCTGAGTCGGCTGGGATAGACTCCAGCCCCCCCGCGACCCTAGTGAGGATTAAGCGGTGTATAGATAATGGATGGATGGATGCATGTCTGTCTGTCCCATAATGATGAATGCGATATCTCTTGATTGCCTGGGGCTAATTCATTTACTTGGTCTCATGAATTAACTGATTTGGTGATTAAACTGGGACCTCAGAAAATACATTTTTTGGGGGCATTTTAGAATGCATACGCTAATTTGGACAAAATGTCACAAAATCCAATGATGCAATGATGAAGTGATGACATTTTTTATCCAGATGGTCAAAGGTTGAGCCTTGATAAACATGACAGACACGCTTGACTGGACTCACAGATCCAGTCTCACAAAGTTGCCCCGATAATATCAAGCATGTTTGATATTTCTGAATTAAAATCGGGATGGGTACAATTATTACGCTAGCACCTGGAGCAGCAGATGCTGTTGCTAATCAACGCTAGTCACTCGGGGGTTAACGTTGGCAACAGATATTAAAACTTGAAGTCTTTCCTCCAGTTCTTCCTGAAGAATAGATAGACTTTGTTGACTGCATCTATCCAACCATTTTCTTTTCCAAATTTGTTTAGCCTTATGCTTTTTTTTTCTCCTCACTGTAAAGCATTACTTGTGTTTCAGATGTTGCACCACAGTCTCCATTTTGTTTTGCATCTGTGTCCCCATGAGGTTACATAAGGTGGTGCGCTGCTCCCTGATTGCGTCCTCTGGCATGATTATCTTAAAATTATCCTGTGGTTTGTGACATGCCATTGTTTTCAAATCATGTAGTGTGTGCATATCTGAGATTAGAGAGATATCAAAATCTGTTAGGGTTTTCAAACTCCTGTAGTCTGAGGCCATCCTAAGGAAAGATGAAAGACAACAGCTTTCAAGTATGGTCAGGGGATACAAGAGCATCTCCAAACAGCCTGATGTTAGGAAGTTTGATGTCAGGTAGCAAACCACCATTGACATGCCTTCAAAAGGAAAAGTGACCCAGGATTGAATAGAGGGATAGTTTAAATGGTTCAAAAAGATGAAGGTACAACAATGCCTGGGCACGCCATACATCACTTTCTGGATGAAAGTAAACTTGAAAGAAGACTCAGGAAGACCCCACTTTTAAAAGAGAGACATAGAAAAGCCAGACTCTGCTAAAATGCACGTTGACAGTTCGGTGTTTACAGGAGAATGTCCTTTGGACAGATGAAACCAAATGAGAGCTTTATATAAAGTCACATCAGTATACTGCGCAGTGTCAGTCTCTCACATAGAGGTCATGGCTCCTCTAACACGATAATGACCCAAAGCAGACATCTAAATCAGCCAAGAATGGATGAGAAGGAAACTTTGGCTCTTTCTGGAGTGGCTGTTTCAAGGCTTGACCTTAATCCAACTGAACATCTATAGGAAAAAATGAAACTAGCTGGTGGTAGAGGGCAGCCCTAAAACCCAAAAGAAGAGTCAAAATTCCAACTAAAACATGCTTGGGTCTACTACAAAATATTAGGTTATGGTTACAATATTTTTGTCCATGGAATTTTCATTTGTAGCATTTCTGCTCTACTAAATGGAGATAAGAGAATACTATTTGTAAGTGACTTTTTAGTGGCACCTAACATCTTAGAGATGCCAACTGTCTCCTCAGAGCTCCAGACCCAAACACGAATGACGCCCACATCCCAGTCCAGCAGCTGCCCAGGTAGGATGCACTCGTGCTCTCTTTTAGCACTCTTCTCTTTTCAAATGAGGTTATTTGTTTTGACAAAGTGTATGTGTGTATGTGTGTGTGTGTGTGTGTGTGTGTGTGTGTGTGTGTTTCAGGTGTGAGCAGACAGGCTGTCACGGCCTCCTGAGACCAGCTGTGGTTTGGTTTGGAGAGACTCTGGATGCCGACATCCTCACCAGTGCAGAGGAAGTGTTAGACAGCTGTGACCTCTGTCTCGTGGTACGTACATGTGTACACATGACGGAAAAAATTCACAAGCCAAACATGTGAAATACGTGAATACTACTGCCAAATTCACACATGTTCTTGCCAATTTAATTTCCCCATCCAGTAATAACTATAAAATGTTCGATAAATCTCATTATTTTTAAACTAATACTTTGAGAGTGTGCTGAGAGAGACAATCAATAGAGATTCCTAAAGGACTGAGTTAACAGTGCATCTGTTCAGCCACCGTACTCGGCACAGTCTGAGTTTCAAACCTGTGAAAGAGTAATAAAGCCAACATGAGAAGCTGTTAAAACTGCCATGGTACCTGAAGGAATATCCAAGTTTTAGTTGTTAAATTTAGTATTGTATAAAAATCTTTCATTGACAACAACACTCTTGTATTAGGTGAATGGTAATATAACATACAGTGCACAACAGAAGTGAGTGCAATACCACTTAAATGTCAAATGATTCAAGATTGTATCACCTTACAGACTATTTTCATTAAGATTTAAGTCATTTATTATTATTATTCATTTATTCAGCATCATTTGTGACTCTGATTAGTTGTACTATGACTTGTTCTATACCTCCTGATTACTGCTGCAACTGTGTTTCAACTGATTTCTAGTTGTAGCAGTAGTAATAGTAGTAGCAATAGTAGTAGTAGTAGTCATGAATCTTCCTCTATCCACTTATGTCTCACATCCAGATTTTTTAATTCCCCTGGCAATCCTTTTCTATGTGGAGATATGATGCAGGCATGCAGATAGACACAACCCATGAGTCCAAAATGGAGAAAGTTTCTACCAGTTAGGTTAATTGGAAATCACAGGTGTACTCAGTTTTGTTTCATTGATCACAGATTTGGTTTTCTAATTTGTGTGTCAATGATCACAGATGTATTCACTTTTTTTTTGCATTGAGTTTTTACTGTGGAGCCTATGTTTCAATTTGGAATCATTTCACATTTAGATAATATTTCACAGGTGTTGTATTGTAGATGTTTTTGATGTTCTTGTTGAAAATAAAAGACTGACAGCATTATAATATCAAGATCGTGCCCTCAACACTTACCTTTATTAATCTTGTCATGCTTTTAAATGTTAATTATAATCCCACTCAACAGGTTGGTACTTCATCAGTCGTGTATCCTGCAGCCATGTTTGCTCCTCAGGTAGCAGCCGGAGGCGTCCCTGTGGCAGAATTCAACATGGAAGACACACCGGCCACGATGCGTTTTAAGTATGCTTTATTTGCTATCACAAAATCACACATGCATGATTTCGCATTCACTGATGTGCGCCTGGAGATAGCTGCCTTTTTTTGTTTCAGGTTCCACTTCCATGGCCCCTGTGGGACCACCTTACCCCCTGCACTGGCACGCCACGAGACTGAACAGAACTGAAAAACAGTCAACAGACCGTTGAACACTGGAAGACTTAAGTGCTACAAGTACTAAGAATAATGAGTTCAGTATAACATACACATACATAACATGAATGAAGAGACATGGCCAACAAATACTAAAGTAAAAGGGAACCTGTTTGTTTTAATCTGTCACACAGATAAGACATGCACTTGAAAGAGTAAATATCCATATGTTATAAATAGTTGCACAGAATTTCAGGCAACTTACTGAAAGAGTGGCTTCTAGATGACCATCTTTTTTTTTGCAATAAAATACTGTATCGTGAGAGTTGTAATAAATATTGCTGTGATGTCAAATCTATATTATAGGAACGGTAATTGGGAAACTGCTATTTATTAAAGTATGAAGTTGAACAAGACATTGGAGACAATGAAAAGCAATAACTATTGAATAAATATTACCACCAACTTCATCAATCCCTTTGCAGTGAATATTTGACGATTGTCTGACAGTAGGGGGCAGTGTTTAGCTGCTGCTGTGGAGTCAGCTGCCTTCCAGTGTGGAGAAAAGACTGCCTCCTTCCCAAGGATGTGTGAGCTCTGCCTGGGATGTGTGGTGTTTGTGTATGTCGATGCAGTGTTGCCTGAATTTATGGACTGTGATGAATACTGTGTATGATGCCTTCCAGTGCCTGTGAGTAAGCTCTAGCTAAACCAGGGAGAGCAGTGACTGTGCATTCCCTCAGCCAGTCGTGAGAACAGGGCTTCCATATGTATCCTTCTGAAGGATTTGTTACATGTATGTTAATGTTCTGACATGATTAGAACAGCGTGTTGATAGAAAATGAAGTCTGCTGAAATAAATGTGAGCTCACAAACTGAAGAGTGTCTCTTCCTCAGAATGTGTGCATGCATGTGTGTATCTAACATACTGCTAAGTTGCAAATAATGCAGCAGCCCGAACCACAAATGTTCAGTGAGTTTAGTACAGCAGTGTGAGTAAAGATTCTCAGTGATAAGCAATGTTCTGCTTTCTTAGAACGACCCAAAGATGAGATTGTGCCTGACACTTTGCCACAACCAACCCCCCCATACTTGTACATACTACACTGATCGAGTCCAGTGCTGCATTTCTGTGTATTACTGCTTAGTTTATTGTAATGGGGATAGCTCAGCTCTTTTGAAAGCCCCCACCCATGCCATTGCTAAGGAGCTATCAATATGCATATGCTTGTGATTTAAGACCTATAAATTAATGAATAAGTTGCCCTCAAATTTTGTATTTTTTTGTGGGAAAAAACACAGAAATAATATTACAATTTTTTAACCAATAAGCTACCAGGTTTGACAGGCGGACTGTACAGGACACAGTTTACTCTAATAGCATCTTAAAGAAAAGGATTACAGTTTTTTAAAATTATCTTCAGACAATAGTCAGGTGTCATAAACACTGATTCAGCTTGCTGTAATCATCCCTCTTCTTGTTACGGGCTATAAACGTGAAAAAAGCCAAAATCTGCAGTCCATTTCCAGTGTAACGTTACATTCTACAATTCAGGAGAAGATAATATAAAGCTTCAGCAGATTGAGCCAGACAAATCAAATGCATCTTCCAAAGTTACAGTTTATTTAGGACAAACTTCTCTCTGTTTCCTTCTCCAGTGCTCCCCTGCAGAGCTGCAACGGAGGGAAAGCAGCACAAAGGCATTTTGGTACTAAAAACACAGCAACATTGGACAGTTTCCACTATATTTAGCCAACTCAGACTGCTAAAACTTACTGCTAAATAACATACTTTTACACCAAATAAGGACTGTGGATTGTGTAAGCATGTTGGGCCACCAATACTCCAATGAGCCACAAGATTAAAATCACCTGTTTTAATGTTGCAAAAACAGCTCTGACCTGTTGGTTCATGTTCACAGGACCTCTGGGGGTGTAATGTGATATCTGGCATCATGGCACTGGCAGAGGATCCTTTGGGTCCTGTGGGTTGCGAGGTGGGGCCTTCATGGATCAGGCTTATTCTGGTGTACATGCTTGATTAAAATGAGATGTGGGGAGTTTGGAAGCCTTGCCTCTTAGCTGTGTTGCGAAAGAAGTTCCTGAGCAGTTTTTGCAGTGTGGCAGTGTGCGTCAGGCAGAGGTGTTTTGGCAGCAGGAGGGGGATCTACGTGGTATTAGTCAGGTGGTTTTAATGTTGTGGCAGATGAAGGAATGCTGCTGAAATAGAGCATCATCATTATCTTCTGCCACTTCAAGAAGCAACACAAATCCAAACTTCACCAGTCCTACTAAAAAAAAGGAAATAAGGTCTTTGCAGATAGGTTCAAATTTTTCAAGCATGTTTAAAAACAATAATCACATACTAGTGTATATATCAAATTAGTTATTGACTGAGCTTATTTAAAAATGAATGCTCAAGTTTTGCCAAAATCAATATAATGTGAAAGCAATCTGAATATATGAAGTGTTATAACATTTTTACAGCTACTAAAACACTGTCTTAACTTATAAAAAAGACAAAAGGGATTTTTTTTTTTGCATTTCCTATTGACCATAATATTAGGAATACCCAATATGATTTGATATGACAAAGTGAGACTGTTTAACTTTAAAATGCATTCTTGCACAGAACGACAGTCGATTTAGTTACCGATTACCTGGAGTCAAGGCCTGGAATCACATAACTCCTATTGTGCATTATAACAAGTGGTGTTTTAAGAAAGACAGGAAAAAAAAAAAATAGAAATCTGTACTTTAACAACAATTCCAGGGTATTGCCTCTTGTGTTACAGAATTATTGTAACAACTCCCGTTTTATGTTGATCATAGTGTTAAATATTTGCATTGTGGGGATACATCAGACATAAAAAGCTGGGAACTCCTGTTCTGTAGGTTTTCAGGCAAAGATGGGCTTGTGCCTGACACTTCACTGTTTGGCAAAAAACAACCCAACCGCCTTGACTTTCATATTCCAGCATAAACACAAATTGTACTCAGGCCAACTCTGTCAGCAGACGTTATTAATATTTGGGTAATCCAATGGTGAGTTCAGATGATCTACAAGACATCTCCTCACACCATTTCACTCATTCCTCCTCTGCTTTCACTCGGCAACCTGTCTCAGTGCTGTTTTCCCTCTCCACGCTCATCTGTACATCTGCCATGTGTGTGGCTTTTGAGACGCCAGGCATCCCTCCCTCCCTTCCCAGCTACGCCTCCATCACCTGCTCATTAGAGAGAGGATGATGGTCCGACGGTCCCCCATGACTCTGCTCCAAAAATAACAGAGCCAATTTCCCGCCTGTTAGGTGGCGATTTCACACCAATCTGAATGTACTGCCCAGCTAGGCCTGTCAGAGAGAGAGAGGGAGGCTATGAGACAGAAAGAAATAAGATGGAAAAGAAAAGAAATGCAAGGAAAGGAAAAATATAGGTCAGACTGTAATGTGCCTGAAAATAAGTTCTTCATCCTATAAACACACCACCTTCGTCAACTGCTAGATTTTCTCATGAACTGCACTACTCTGAACAAGTTTTTTAGGGACATTTTGAAGGTTAGTGCTCTGTGTTACAATATGTGGTCATTTGTGAGCTGTTGGACTGATTCTTTGACTTGAGATGGAGCCAAGCTGGCAGCTGACTGAGCAGTTGATGGGTGGCATCAATCTTTTCACACTGTCCACAAGAAAGCGGGTCTTTCATAAAATGTGGTACTATTCTTTGACTCTTGTTGCTGGTAGCTTTCTTGTTGAATGGACTGTGCCATAATTTAGATATTGTGCTCATTTAATCCTATTTCTAAATTCATATATATTCTTACTTTGCATATTAAGATTTTACATTTCACATCCACAAAAGCATTATTACCATATATCTACACGTGTATCTCTCTCTTTCTCCCCATTTTCTCCACTGACAGTATGACTGGATTCCCTATAAAGAGCTTATTTAACTGTATGCAGGCTTCTATCAGGGAATGAAGGCTTATACTGAACTCTGTCACTGATGCTGCTTGAGTGAAGATAACGCAAGAACAGTCACAGAAGTCAACATGGTGATTTTTGCATACTAAAAGACATTTCATCAGTAAAACAGTGAGAGAATAGTAAGAAAGTATTTCCAACTTAAAACTGCAGCGAACTGATGACACAGATTCAAACTTCCTGGCCTAAGGAACCAATCCTGTCAGCTTGTGGGAAAGGGCTCTCTTTGTCATTATTCTTCCTCAGAATCTGTTCATGGCTTGAACATGTATGGCTGAATTACTTACAGAGCCATGAGCTGGTGTGCTTGAGTTGCAGCGAGTGGGAGAGGAAAGGCTTCATTGATCTGCAAATTCAAGAGGAAGCAACGGTGTGGATCTACATCTAAGCCATTTTAAAGAATGATTATTTTCATGGGAAAAAATGGTATATATGTAATTTTGATACACAGAAAGGATTTTTTTGAAGCTAAATCAGTGACTGGAGGAGGCCTTTAATTAAAGTGTCTGATAACATTGTCAGGGGTGGTTGATACTGTAGGCCACTTTGGGCTGGCATTCAGATCCATCCGGCGTATACAGAACATCAATTGATATCAATGACAGACAGGTGAAGTTCTTTCTTTACTGACAATGTAGCACAAGTAAATGCATCTTAAATAAAATAACATTAAGCTACTGTTTTCTGTCCCTTTGTTACATAATTTGAAAATGTGTGCTTGTAAAGTAATTTTATATCAGCATCAGTGCAGCCAAACCTTATATCAGAACCAACATGTCTAACCAATAACAGAGGGCTATAGTCATCTAACCACATAGCTGCAAACATATTATTTGAATTTAAGAAATGCAGTCATACATAAGATCATACAGAATTTAACCAGGGATGTGTAGTGTTTATCTATTCAGAATAGTTATAATGAGGTTAGACTTAATCATATGGCATGCTGAGAGCAGCAGAATTTCACTGAACTAACAAGAGAGAGAGGGAGATGTCAGTCTTGAACTTGACCCCAGTCCTACAAAGAGGTCCAATCAGGCCTAATAAAAAGGAAAGCATGTGTGTGGGTGCACCATGGGTGTGTCGGGTTTTCTGCAGAAACTATGGATAGGATGTCAGTAATAGAGAAAAGGCAGTTTGATTTAAAAGGACAGGCAGAGGCGTTGGACTATTAAAAAATTTATGATGTCTTTTATTGGTTGGATTTACTGTAGAAACACAGCTTATGGTTGCCAAGTAAGATTTAAAACCCTATAATCAAATCAATTTTTGTATTATGGGATGTTGTCCTTATCTTGAAGCCTTGTAGGAAAATGGACTGACCTGAGTGACTCCCAGTAGTAGTATAAAAGAAATACAGCATGCCAACCCCGATGCAAGAGACGGAGAATTAAGAGTTTAAATCAAAACATAGATTGCACCAATTTTCACTGAGATTCTGTCTTCCTTCTGCAAACAAAGATTTATGAAAATAGAGTAATTTAGAAGCTGCTATAATCAAGTACAAGTCTATAGTTATGAGTTTAAGTCAAGCATGTATGTCAGTCAGTCAGTCAGAGATGGAAACCAGAGGGCTTCCTTCATAAAATCATGGCGAGCGGTCGCTCAGACTAGAACAAGTGTTGCAATGAAGAGAAGAATTACAGCATCCTCTTCAGCCAAGGCCAGAGTGAGGTTACGGTAAATATCTCTGTCAATGTCACTGTGTCATCTGCAACCACGTCAGTATGGTTATATTCCTCCCCGCTGCAGCCCCTCTCGACACCAGTTTTATGAGCTGTGCGCCCACATGTGACCTCTAATGGACAGGGTCTTGTGTTTGTCTCTGTGTGTGCCAGTGGCTGCGTGACTTGAAGGATAGAAACAGCGTAGCTGATTTCCCAGAAGTTTGTCAGCTTTATTTTGTACAAACATTTGAAAATATTTCATGAGTATTAGTTCAGAATTATCACCTCGGGCCACATGTTTGCCTTTCCGTATTTCTGTAGCTGTTAGGGTCATTAAAAAGAGAGAAAATAAGATGCTAAGCCACAGCTAGTGGAAATCAGTGTATATAAAATAATATTTAAAAAGCAAATGACTGCACAGAGCATTTTTGTCCTATTTTGATCAATGTAGATGTTCACATTCCCACATCCCCAAGGATGTAGCTTATGCCAACACCTTGGGTTACCTAATGGACCAACTCAATTAAATGTACAGATGTGTGTGTGTGTGTGTTTATGAATAAATTGTCTCCCCACAACTTCTCATTCAGTCGACAGAAATTCCAATGAGAAAATCTTTCCCCCCCTTCTTTGCAAACTGGAGCATCATATTTTATTCATTCGTTTGGCAAACTGTGAAAGTGAATTAACTTTGAGTCACGATTCCACAGACGCCCACCCCTCTATCCACCAACATACCTGCAACTCTCAGAGCTATCGATTTTTAATTCACACCCAGGAAAACTTATACTTTATTCATTCTGGGAAGGAAAAAACTTTAGCCAGAGGATCCACAGTAGTGCGTAGGATATATGTATACTGTGTTTGTACTGAGATTTCTCTTCTTGTGAGGACCTCATGTCACACAGAAAGTTGAGGGAAGTCTCCAGGATGAATCATTTTGTTATTTTTCACATTGAAAACTTTAGAGTTGCAGGTTTACATGAGATTTAACAACAAAGATGATGATAGGTGCATCTCTTTGTTGTTTGTGTGCATTCGCCCATTTACGGGTGCATGCTCTATGTATGTATGTATGTATGTATATACAGCACTAATTTTACCCTAAACTGGACCAAATATGTCATTCAGAATTTTACCCCTAAAACAATTATCAACTCCGCATTTAGAAAACTGTTTGCACTCTGTAAAAGTGTCCTTTGCGAAAAAAATTTTTACTTTGCAAAATGTTCTCACCAAAAACAGCTTCATCTTGCACAAGCATCCTCATTATCCAGATATACTGTACTGACAACAAACATAGTGAACACAATGTCAAAGTGAACACAAAAGTTATTTGGAACGTGTCCTCACATAACAAATGTGCCCTTACTTTTAACACATATACAATGTCAAAACAGAGGCTATGCACAATTCAGAAATATCATAACAACCCCAAAGACACTGACCTCCTGTAAATATAAGGTGCGATATACCAACCAACCACAGTGTTAAAACCACTGACAGATGAAGTGTCTAACACACTAACCCTGGTAAGAGAATCCCCCTGATGGCAGGGACCTCTCACAGCAGGACACTTTACTGAACCACAAAACTGACAAAGAGCCCAATATGTTGACCTGCCCTCTAAATTCCCCAGATCCCAATCTAAACACGTATTCATGGGATGTACCAGAACAATCCCAATCCACATAGGCCCCACCTCGCAACCCATATGACCCAAAGGACTGACTACAAACACCCTGGTTCCAGACACCACATGACACCCCAGAGGTTCCGTGTCACTACCCCGAGGGAACATAACTTTTTGGCACCTACACAATATTAGGCTGGTTGTTTTATTGTAGTGGCTGATCAATGTATATTGTTTGTACGAGGAACTTTATTGTGACCTGAGATGACATTTCATTGTGACAGCAGCCTCAAATGGTTATACTGGCTGTAACAGGAGAAAAAAACAATTCGCAATACAGCAGACTTTGGAACTAAAGACAACTGTTTGTGTCTGGTGTTGAATGATCTTAGCCACATGTTTATTCTTGAAAATGAAGCTCCTCCATCATCTCCTAAACCTGACCAAGTTGTTTTTGTGCCTAAACCACTTTGACATTTCATTAATGGCTAATGCTATGATGAAAATACTGATTCTAATGACAAAATAAAATGTAGAATTAAAAGGCAAAAACTATGCCAAAATGGTCTGTTTTCAGTAGTGTCAGTAGGTGAGTGGCTCTGAATTAATGTACATATATTTTTTCTCTAAAACCTGTAATAAGAAAAAAGACTTTAACATTTTTAGGATAATCCAAAATATTTTAGCCTCTTTTAACTCACTGTTTTGAATTTACAGTACATTCACTGCAAAGTTCACTCACAGGGTCTTCAGCAGAAATCTTCCGCTTTCAGCAAACAAGCAGTGGTTAAACCAGAGGTTCTCAACTGGTGGGTCGTGTCCCAAAAGTTACCCCAAAATGTCAAATTTTGTCACAAGTCATAATGCCTCAGATGTCGCAAGTTATGCGGGAGCATGTCATTGGCATGTTGGATGCAGGGATGTCCCCAGAGCAGTAGCTGCATGGCTCAATATCCATTATCGGACCATAGGCCGTTTAAGAGTTTGTTTCCAACAGACTGGTACTATTGCAAATCGACCGCATCCTCGTCGGCTACGTGTGACCACTCCAGCACAAGATCGCCACATCTGGCTCGTCCATCTGCAGGATTGGCTAAGACCAGCGACACACACAGCAGATGAGACTATTGGTCTGCACAACAGACGCATCACACCTCAGACTGTCCGTAACCGCCTACGAGAAGCAAACTTGCATGCTCAGCGCCCTCACCGTGGTCTGGATCTCACTGCTGTCCAGCGTAGCAACTGACTCGCATGGGCGAATGCACATGTCCGATGGCCTTTGGCACACTGGAGAAGAGTGATGTTCACGGATGAATCCAGGTTCCAGTTGTATCGTGTAGATGGAAGACAGCGTGTCTGGCAATGGTTTGCAGATGCAAATGTTATGCCCAGGGTTGCCCATGGAGGTGGTGGCATTATGGTGTGGTCAGGCATCACATATGGGCATAGAACACCATTGCACTTCATTGAAGGGAACCTTAATGCACAAAGATATCGGGACGAGATTCTCACCCCAATTGTTGTGCCATTTGTGCGCCAGCATGACATCACCTTTCAGCATGACAATACTTGACCTCATGTTGCCCACATCTGCATGGACCAGCTATTTTGAATTAAAACTTTAGCAAGAGGACATAAGAACCAAAATGAGGATTGTTGCCAGAGATAAGCAAATGCAATTTCTGAATAAGGCTGTCAATGAAATTGAGACAGCAAAGTCATAGCAGGCCATCAATACTGAAACCTTGATACATGAGAAAAAGCTCTTAGCTGAAAACTTGTCTAAGGCTCAGGCTGCACTCAGTGAGGCTCATAAAACTAATAGTTTGTTGGAAAACCAAATAAGCGTTCTGAACAGCTCCGGTGTTTACAGAATGGTAACGTTGGTCGGTGTGGGCACACACATCTGTATAGTGATCTCTATAGGTATTAGTGTGGACGGGCTAGAACAGTAAAACTGGTTAATGTCTGACTGTTGGCAGAAAAGAACGACAAAAACATCACAGTATATGCGCTGTCTAATGGGGAAAAAAACTTAACATGATTCCAATTGAAATGTATTGGTTTGAATTTCGTGCACGAAAAAGTCAGGCAAATGAAGGGCGCAAGTTGCCATGAGACTGGGTTGGCCGAGTTCATCACTGCTCAGGTCAAATCTGTTTCGGCTGTAGAAATGAAGAGTTCATTTGCAAAAACTGATAACTCAATTTGTGTACATTTTCAGAAAACTTGTTTTTTTGTTGTTTGAGATAATATCAATCAAACTGAAGTTGAGTGGCTTTGACTCAGTAGAAATGACATGACAAAAATAGAGGTAACTTATGTTTGATTGATATTGTCTCAGGTAGACGATGGGAAAGTGGGTTTTCTGAAGGTTTGTGAAGATGGAATTATCTGTTTTAGCAAACAAACTCTTCAAATACTCCTAAAAACTGCCTGTACACTGAACAACAGTGGAAAAAGATGCAAAAAGAGTAAATTACTTCATGCAAACACAGTAAATCTAAAGGCGGTTAGCAGGGACAAATCAGGACGCTGACATGAACATTTCTGAATGTCTGCTAAATGTTGGTGATTTACCTACTTTAAATCTGCGGGGTCGCTTGTAAAATCACCCCCAGAAAGCAATAAAGCTTTAAGTTGATCTATAATTTGTAGGGATGTCGAATTCAAGTTTTTTTTTTGTTTTTTAAATCAGAGCTCTTTAATCTTACTATCTGCCAATTCCCAATAGTTTTCTTAGACACAGTTTTTCACAACTGGCAAAACACATTTTACCTTTAACCCTTTTACTCAAACTATAAACACAAAACTCAGTTTTCATGCGACATTCACAAAACCCCTGACTCTTCTCGCAAAATCACCTCTTATCAGTGTTATCTCAGCTCAAAGCTGAACAGTGTCTTCAAATCAAACAGTCATTCATTACACATATCAAAAAATGGACAACCGTGTTCAGGGTATGTAGCTTGAGTATAGATGTTTTAGCATTTATATGTCATTTAGTAGATGCAAAGAAACTATTCACACCCTTGAAATGTATTGGTTTGAATTTCGTGCTGCCTGGGGAACACAAAAAAGTGGGGCAAATTATGTTCCAGGACACAAAACAACAGATTAAGTTTTGTGACTATTTCACAAATTGCCGTGAGACTGGGTTGGTCTGTCTGTCCACCTGGAACAATGTCATCCCCTCCAACTGTATGACCATCTGGGATGGTGTCATGGAGCCATGTTTCTGTAAAAGCAAACACACAGCAGTCTTTCCTCTTTCTGCGGGTTTCTCCCAGCAGACGGAGCTCGTCCAGGTTGTTGTTGAGGGAGCAGACATTAGAGAGTAGGAGCGACAGTACTGCTGGTCTGGAGGGGTTAGCCTTTAGCCTAGCACGGATCCCGGCTCGCTTCCTCCTCCTTTGTTTACGTTCGTACTGTTTGAGCTTCCTTCTCTCTTGGGGAACTGCCCGTGTAGTCTCCGATTGTACTCCTTGTTAGTGTAGTATGTCTAAATCACATCCAAGCACTGCAAGTTTAGCAACGCTCATTGCCCTGATGTTCAGCAAAGCCTCTCTGCTGTAAGTTTTGCGGAATGAACGTCTGGGATAGGCAAGACACTCAAAACATTCCCTTTTGTTGTCTCCTGAAGGGGCTGCTGTGTCTATGCGTGCTGCCATTTCCCCATTCCACCAAGACTAGTCAGAGTTGTTATTGAGATATCTATAACGTCATTCTGACTTGTCAAAACAATAGTTAGAGATAGCAAGGTTAGAATATTAGCTTCAGAGATGTCAAATGTCCTTATGTCTTATCTAAATTGTTGTATGACGCTGCTCATACATGACTTCCTGTTGCATAGCAGTCCAGCAGAGCATTTGGACAATGTTAGTAGTTGCTGTTGTTGATAAGATCTTTAGAAAATGCTGTGAAGTAGAAAGAACTTATCAGAATAGTTTGTGGAGAGCTACAGCTTCGTTCGTTAGAGACTTCAGGTCAAAATTAACTGCAGACAAAGTTCAACCAATGCAGAGCCTCATCCTCAGGCGGCTCTGACATGGTGGTAAAACAGCTTGTCACATGTGGTTATGGTTGCACTGCCACAGTGTGTTTGAAGAGCAAGTTACCACTGCCTGCAATTTGCCATTTTCTACTCAAGTAACTACAGATATGTGCAATGTCACTGCCTGATCAAAACTCCAATTTAAGATATCTATAATTATACAGTTCATTTTTAAGTCATTCTGTCAAGTTAAAACTTAGTTCAAGACTTTTAAAAGGACAGTAGATATGGTGAATAGAGGAGAATTAAATACACTACTCACAATTAGTTAGGGATATTGTTATTTACATGAGTGCTTTTCCTATTTGGTCTGAATTTTAATGAAATAAGTAAAAGTTCCCTTTGATATTACTAATAATGAATGAGAAGAAACCATTTTCATTAGTTTAATATTTATTACCCCCAAAATTTAAACAATAACAAGGATAGCCTCAAATAACAAAAACTAACAATGTCAGTAGCGGGTGTTTCCACCATTTGCCGCAATGACAGCTTGACAACGACATCTCATGCTCCTCACTAGCCTCATGATGTTGTTCTGAGGCAATGCGTTCCACTCTTCCACAAGTGCTACATGCAGTTCTGCCAGGTCACGTGGGGGTGGAGTACGGTCATCCAGTCTCTGCTTCAGCTGGTCCCAGACCTGCTCTATGGGGTTCAGGTCAGGGGACATTGCTGGCCATACCATATGAGGCACTCCGACTTCCTGTAATCGAGTTATGACAATTCTGGCACGATGTGGTGGAGCATTGTCATCCATGAACAGAAAGTTGGGGGTGTGCTGGCGGAATTGGAGGATGATGATGGGTTCTATGATGTCTCTGAGGTAGGAACGTGCAGTGACTGAGCCATCTACAAAAACCAAATCTGTTTTGCGCTGGCTGGTGATGCCTGCCCAGACTGTTGCACCTCCTCCACCAAAGCGAACCCTGGGGACCATGTTAACCTCGGCATATCGCTCACCTCGCCTTCTCCAGCAACGCTGACGACCATCATTTCTGTGCAAGGCGACTCGACACTCATCAGTGAACAGGACAGTAGACCACTGCTGCATTGTCCAGGTCACATGGTCTTGTGCCCACTGCAAACGTTCACGGCGGTGTCTTGGTGTCAGTGTAGCCACCTGCAACGGTCATCTGGCATTCAAGCCAAAGCGGTGGAGTCGGTTGCGAATGGTTTGTCTGGAAACCCTAGTACCCCTCACATCTAGTAAACGGGCCTGCAGCTCTGTGGCACTTGCATAGCGATGTCTGAGTGCATAGGTCCTGAGGTACTGGTCATCGTTGCGGTCGGTCACTCTTGGGGCCCCACTCCTGGGTCTGTCACGAACTGTACCAGTAGTTCTGTGTCTTGATAAAAGTCTGCTGATGACACTCTGAGACACACCAAGTTCATGAGCAACATCAGACTGCCTGCCACCGACTTGAAGGTGTGCTATGGCCAGGTGACGCTGCTTGTCCGTTAAGTGATGTCGTGTGTTCATGGCTTTTTGAACGATGAACTTGAAATGACTTACTGATTATACCAGCTTTTTATACCCACAGAATGTTGAAACCGGTTCCACATTGAAAAGGGTTGTCTTTTAGTTGTTTGGTATTGGCCCCAATATGTAAGGCACACTGTACACAGTGAGACCATTACATGGAAAACACAAAATGAGGTGTGTCTATCACCCCAATACAATAGCCTCCCTGTCCCAGAAATCTCTGAAGTGAAACAAAGACTGTATGTATAAAATCCACTGAGTCTCTCACAATATCCCTAACTTATTGTGAGTAGTGTATATCTAGAAATGAATTTTGACAAGTCAGAATTAATTGGTAGATATCTGAAACTGCTATTACAATGAGTCATAGTTCAGTGTAATTGTAGATATCTAGTGAGAGACCTCATACACATGACTAGTAAAACTGTAATTTGTTCTAGGAAGAATGATGAATGATGTGGAAATCTGCAGTACATATTCAGTGTAGTTACTAAATGTTAAAAAGGCTTTCCATGAACATCTCAGGTCTTCATTTCTGTTTGAACATGGATGTTCACAGGTAAGACAAAGAGATGTACAAGGATAATGTTAAGTTATCCAAAAGACTTTGTTGAAAAAAATCTATGAAATTGAAGTCTGTTTGAAGAGACCAGTAGACAGATGAGGCAAGACTTAGACTGTTATAAAAAAAATAGGGCTGTAGCAGGATTTTATTAAATACTGAGGTCATATTTATGTCAAACAACTATTTTAAACAGTTAAATGGTGGGATTAAGTTTTTTGTCTGCCTATGCTGTTATAAACCCTTCTCCACACTGCCAGGACAGCTCTCCGTGAGAAAGACTAAATCCCTTAATTTTATTTAAGTGTATATGTGTTTGTTATATAATAGAAACAACATTTAGAGACTTCTAGTCATCTCCTGAAATACCACACATCTTAAGCATGACAGTGTTTGGTTGCAGGAGTAATCTGCTGGTAATGAGGCTCTCAGTGGTGTGTGTGTGTGTGTGTGTGTGTCATCTTTTACATTTCTTTTTATATAATTTTTCCTTTTTCTTTAGCTGACACCCCCACTCATCCGGCTTCACCTTCTGCTACAGTGCGTGTGTTCATATCCCCTGAATGTATGTATTTGCGTGCAAACATAGATGGATCTATGTTTTCTATCTGTGTTGGGCAGGGTTTAACTGAATTAAGATGACTGAGGCTGGTGCTCTTCCCAATCGCCCCAGATTGGGCTTTTGGAGTGAAAATCCTCCAGGGAAGCACTAATCCCTGACTGTCGGGAGCAATTTTTATTCCGTAAGCAAAGCTTTCTCGCTCTATCTCTCTCTTGCTTGCTCCCTCTCTTGCTCCATCGCTCTATTTATAGCCCTCTTAAGCTGCTCTACGTTCCACTGTTTACATTTAGAGCCCCCACTCTTTAGATTTAGAGCACCCCCCCACCACCTCTTACTCCCAGTCCTCCCTTACTTCCCCCGCAGAAGAATTAAAAGCAGGAAATCTCTATTGACTAGCATGCTCACATAAAGTAGGGGATGAGATGGACAGATAGAGAGATTATGAGGAAGAGAGCGAGACTGATAGAGGTAGAGAGAGGAGGAGGAAAGACAAAGACGAGGGAGATGTGAAGTGACAAGCAGATCCGAATGTGTATTCCAGGCGGTCAGGCAAGCTGTCTGTGTTTGAGAAGACAGATTGTGATAGAAAAGAGGAAGAGGCTGTGTTTTGAAGGGAAAGGGAGGCAAGAATTGTGTGTGTTTTTGGAACATGATATGGATGATGCAGATTTTTTTCAGTTGAGAGACAAAAACAGGGACTTGTGACTTCCTGTTACTTTATCCAGGAATTTATGGGTTTAAATGGAGGAATTTAGAAATTTTGGGAAATATGCGTATTTGCTTCCATGCAGAGTTAAATGAGGAGATTCATACCACCCCCACGCTTGATACCACAAGCAGGTGGTTAGCTAAGCTTAACATAAAGGATGGAAACACAGGGACACAGCCAGCCCGGCTCAGTCCAAAGATAACACAAGCCGCATTTTCACCATAACTATGTTCCTTCAGCTGTTTGTTAGTAGCATTTCTTTTAATGTCTAAAGCCCCACAGCTTAGGCAAATTATTCAGCTGACGTTTTGCAAAACGAGAGCTCTTATATGAAGACGTTTCAGCATGTGAGCCTAACAAAACTCTGACAACCTTAATGGAATTTTAAGGTAGGCCTTCTCAGCGTGGATCTGCATCACAAGTTTCTGCTGGATGTCTTCCTCTGCATTGATGCTTAAGAATTAGTGGTGTTACGTCTGTGAACAATACGTTTATGTGGAGTCACTTACAGGACACTCACATTCACTTCCCTGCACACACAGATTAATTCTTTTCATTCTTCTACTAGCCTTGTCAAACATGTGACTTTAAAGCTACTTCCCTTGTCGACCATGGCCAGTGAAAGTCAGCGAAGCTTGAAAGGTCGTGGTGTAAGCGAGCATCCAGTGGGGGAGATAATATTCAACACGCCAACCTTTTTTTTTTTTATTATTATTAAACGCAGTTCCAATGCAGTGATTCTCATGACATGATGACTTTGACATCAACTACAGAATCCCAAACAGATAAAGATGTGCCATAATTAAGTTATCTGTGAAATCTATTCAATCCTTGCTGGAGAAGCACTTTGTCTGCAATGACAACTTCTGAATCTTCCTATATGAAGAAACTCTTCACTCACAATGGGAAAGTGAGATTTTGTTCCCGTCTGCTAAATAGACTGTCTTTACATGTTGAAGATTCCAGGGGAACCAGGGGAACTTTCATCTTCAGTTTCCTTCATAAATATAGTATCGGCTTTAAGTGTGATGACTGACTGGACCATTCCAACCACTTAATATTCTTCCTCTGGAACCAATTGCAAGTGTCCTTTGCAGTATGTTCTGGATCATCGCCCCGCTAGAAGGTTTACCCACGTCTCATCCTTATCATCTAGTGGATTGCAACTGAGTCATCTCAAGAATATCGTGGTTCATGACTCCATTCCTCTTCCCTTTAATAGTATGGATTCTGCCAGTACCACGAGAAGAGAGCCATACCATAATGTTTCCACCTCCAAATTTCACTGTTGGTATTGTATTTTTATGGTCGTATGATCTTATATAGTACCTTTTAACCTTAGCTGGGTTCTACATGAAGAAACATTGTGACTGCCATTTACCCATTCACACACACTAAAAGCAGAAAGCAGAGCTTGCTTTCTTACCTGTCAAAGAGAGAAACTCGAAGAGGTTGAGGATAGAACTGACAACCTTACGATTAGTGGATAAATAGTTCTAACATGGTGGATGAACTCATGGTGCTCAACATAAAAGTTCAGTAAGATGATGAGCATGCTCTTGGTCGTGCTGCTGATCTGACGTGCCATCTTTGTTCTTGACAGCCCTTCCACTGTAAACGCCGCTGTAGAACCAATTCTCATCACCATTGATGATTCTTGTCGTGAGGGCTGGATTTGTCTGACACATGATTTGACTGAATTGACTGATTACATTTGATTTGATAATTTGATGTTTGATCTCTGTGCCAGTTTGAGGTCAATGATGAAGTCACAAATCCACTCCTGTAGGTGTGCAAGCGTGGCAGGTGGGCTGCCAACAGTGTACTGCTGCACAAGAAGACTACTTTGAAAGGGGTGGTACTTTTTGTAGGCACAGTCTCAGAACTCCTTGATTGCACCTCACACACATAAACAAATGAACAAAAACACCACACCACCCATGTGTTGGTCCATCTCTCTGTAATGTCTCACCTACATTCTCTGTCTGTGGGCTCTGAGCCTCAAGTCTACTCATTCCTACCGAAGACGTAAATATTCAAAAACACGTCAAAAATATATTACTTTTAAAAAGACAGACATTTCGTGAACTGCCTGCACACTGTAGCCCTATAAAGAAAACACCCAAACAGGAGGACTATTTTCTCAGGTAGATTAATGCACATTTGGTGCTTTTTAGAGGGATTGGGGAAGCAAGATGATGTATAAGGGACTGCTCGAAGAACACAACAAAGAACCCAAAGCATTTTCCTGGACTCTGAACCAACCATATTCCAATCTGATCAAGCATCAGCAGAATGTATAGGAACAAACTCAATCCATTGAGGCTCCACCCACAACCTACAGGACCCAAAGAATCCAGTGCAAACATCCATGCATGAGGTTGTGTGGAGTTCATACTTTGACCTCCACAATATTAGGAAGGTGGTTTTGCTGTTATGACTGATCCACGTATATAGTAGTCATTCAAAATAATCTGACATATATTTTTTTTAAAACTCCACAGGAGGAACACAAAAATAGAACCCCCATTTTAACTTCAACATTGTTTTGCCACGTCTCTCATTGTCCCAGTTCTTTCCTTTGCCTTTGTGTTTGTTTTAGTGGAGGTCAGCTTGCCCCCTACAGCTGAGGAGTAGCAGTTTAAGGCAGCAGCTAACATTTAGCTCATTATGTAAATGCTAATCATCAGTTGTAGCACAGACCCTGGGGCTTTAGAGATGCTCAGACACAACTAAGGCTGGCAAACCAGCATGTTGCATTAACAATTCTAGTGCAAAAAACAGACCGATTTATGGATCACAAAGATCCACTGTGCTCAGTTTTGTTCCTCGTACGCACTAAAGCAGCAGTGATGTAAACTAGTTATGTCATTTAATGTGATGGAGCAGCCTCGTCCTCTGTGTATTTTACACTCAGCTGAGGCATGCTTCCACTTGTGTTTCCTGCCCAGTGTCAATAATCAGATGTGGTGCTCACAGCTGCTCTTGCCGTGAGTGTGTCTCTGTGTGTGTTCAGGAGAAAACAGAGGAATATAGTTCAGTGTTTGGACTGTGACACAGTTGTGCTGGCTGCAGCAGATTCAAAATAAAACTGTTCCTTTTTTTTCAGTGAGGGCATTTTGTTCAAATTGACCAAACAAAACTACAGAGCTGTTGTTGTCTTGCTGTATTGTTCAAAAATGTGAGGATCTGCTGTTGACCCAGTTTGGAGACACCCTGAAAGATACAAATGGTTTTACATGTATTACTCAGCCCTGTAACTCAGGGAATTATTTCTCACTGGGCGAATCCACAATTTATATCCAGTGCCAGTGTCTGTCAGCAAGCCCCATAAACTATGCAGTTAGTTTTGGGTGTTAAATTACAGATGGTTCCATCTTAAAAATGATTAATCACACAGGGTTTTTGGCAGCCATACATAATCTGGCTGCAGTCATTGCTGACAACTTCAGTGGAAAAATGCCTTTATAGGAAAGTTTGTTGGATTCAAGGCCGGATTTGTGTTTGATTTTGTCTCATGAAAGAAGATGTGGAAGATTGGTGTTTGATAGAACTGGGGGAAAAAATGTTTAAAAAAATACACAAGACCTTAGAGAACTGGCAGGCTTTTGGGTTATTTGTTGAAATCTGATGATCAGGTAGGGATTAATATACATAATTCAGTTTGATAGCTGAACAGCACAGGGTTAATCATCACAGTTAGGAGCTTCAGTACCTCTGTACAGCAGCAGTGTATCTGGCGCTCTACAGTGTGGCTCAGCTGTCCATGTAGCACCCACTCATTAGCTCCCCCTCTGCCAGCTGAGAGCTCTGATCTGCAGTCATTGATTGGGATCAATAATTCACACTGCCACTTTAATATTTGATGTGTGTAGCTATAATCTGCTGGGGATAAGTGCCAGTGTTAAGTTGGAACTGCACACAGCTCCCAGTGATAATGAGTATTTGTGATTATGTCCCCAGCTCTCCCTCTCTTTCAGTGTCACCGAGCCGCTGCTGAATATTTGATGTGTCAGGTTGATTGGGAAGTCGACCCCAGATCGCGGTGACCGGGGGTTTCTTCATCTCTCTACTCCGCTCCTGCATTGATCACAATGGCCACCTGCTTCTCCCTCATCTGAAAATAATGAAACTATTGAACCACACTCCCAGAACAGGTAGTACAAGAGAAAACACTTTTAACTCTTGTTAACATCAGGACTGGGAGAGCTGAAACCTTCACTGCTTTACTAATTTCTTAGCCTCTTTTTGGATTTTGGTTCAAAGAAAGATTCTCACGGTGAAGGAAGGATTTTAACATTAAAGTTTACAAATTTACTCTCATTCTAATGCCTGTAAATATTCTCCGCTATCCAGTTAAAGTCAAATGCCATGAGACTTCAATTTTTTTCTGTATTCTTGACATTCTCTCAACAATAGCTGTCTCCGGGGTGCCCCTATAGCCCACCAGGTTGCCAAGGTAAATGATCATTTAAAGCACTGATTAACTTAACAGGGCTGCATGGTGGATTGGTGGTTAGCACCATTGCCCTACAGCTAGAAGAGCCACAGCTAGAAGTTCACATACCGGCTAGGACGCCTGGGATCTTTCTGTGTGGAGCATGTTCTCCCTGTGCAGCATTGACTGTCATTGGGCTCTCTGGCTTCCTGCACAGTCCAGAAACCTGCTGAGGTAAGTGGTAACTCTAAATTGTCCGTAGGTGTGAATGTGCTAGTTTGTCTCTTTGTGTAGCACTGTGATGGACAGGCTACCTGTCCAGGGTGTCCCATGCTTTCACCCTGAGTCGGTTGGAATAGACTCTCTCTTTTAAAAATAGTTATATCCACATTTTAGTAATTTTAGGAGCCAAAAGTATTAAGACAACTTATCAAGTACAAAAGCACTGAAAAGCTGGATTGTTTTCAGTCAGTGAGAGACAGTAGCAGCCACTCCCATGGTGAAGCTCTGTCTGTTGTGTACTGCAACCAGCTTCATTTCTTGCTTTTTTTGGAGGCTGTTCACCTTTATGAGTTGAAATACATTCTTAGTTGGGGTTACGGTATTTGTTAGTGCCTTCCAGAATACATATAACCAGGACAATAATGGTTTGGCATGAGATTCAGTGTTTGTATTAGTTTGTACAAAAATTCACAGCATAAAATTTGATCAATTATGTTGTTTTTGGCTACCATTAGCCAAAAGGAGATGGAGTCACAACTTGGGCAACAGGTTAAATATCTTTTTATTTTATTATGCAGTGAAGTTTTTGTTTGTCTTTTTACCCAAATTACTTGAAGCATCTGGATTTATCTTTAGAACAGTGGTAGGTGTAATGAACCCTCTGTAACTTAAATGTACAGCAATACATGAAAGGTACAAATTGTGCTAAAGTTTAAGCGTAAGAAAGGATCGCACGTTATAAACAATTATATGTCTGCCTGTTTCCTCCTAAGGCAGGTTGGTGGCTTCTTAAGGAGAACATTATTTCCTGGACAAGATAAATTTGGGTTTCTTTAAGAGTTTACCAAAAGACCGCCAGTGTGATTTTACTGGTGAAGGCAGCCTCAAAATGAATGGAAACACCTTCAGTCACACTTAATACTGCTACTCATCCACTTTTTTATGGACAGCAGTGTAACTTGCAGTGTAATTCTCAAATGAGCAGCTTAAAATATTTTATTTTCAGATTTACGTTCATCATTTTTATCTTGCTGTGACTCACTTTTGGTGTCAGCCACAACGCAGTACCAAAGATGTGCTGGTGCATCGACAAATGGTTGAAAATCCATGTGTATGGGTTTGTATGCAGATTTTAGATTACAGTTGCCTCATGTCTCTATAGCACATAAAGTGAGTATATATGATGGCGTGTGACGTGTGGTTGAGGCAATCTGTGTGAGTCAAATCCGTTTACCTTCTACTTGAGAGAAATTGTGCGCTGTATTCCACCAGGATGACCCTAATCCTACTTTACACTCCACTATGACTACACGCTCCTAAAAGCAATGGCAGGGAAGAAAGTCATTAGGTCGATGATGGCTGCTCTACAGAGAATTATTATTGTCATTATCTGCCATATGGAGAAGTGTTACATAGGCACTGTGGCTCAGAGGTGTCAGGAGAATCAAAAGCTTCCTTTTTCTTTCTAAACACCAGACATTGTTGATTTCAGTTAGTCTGTTTAATCTTTTACCCCCTTCAGTATTAGATTAAAGTGTTTTTCTGTGAGTGTCTTGACAAGCTGATTTTATCATTCACTTGGATTCATTTGGAATTCTATCCATTCGGGATTGCATTCATATTTTAATCGTGTTCATGTAGGCTAAAACTTCCCTCTCAAGCACTCGGAGGGAAATTCAGAAGAAAAAAAAAAAACAACACACTGACAATCTGGTAGGCTTTTTTTTTTTTAACTTTCAAAGACACAACTGGTGCCATATGAAAGGCTGCAGAAACTGTATGTGTTTGCACCTGTGTGTGTGTGTGTGTGTGTGTGTGTGTGTGTGTGTGCGTGTGCGTGTTTAAAAATGATAGTTGCATTGGAAATGTTTTCCAGCTTCCCTTCGATGTCTCTTGCTGAGGGAGATGAGAGGAGCTGACACACAGAATTAAAAATATCTCTCAATAACACTCCCACACACACACTGCAACCCAAGAGGCCACACACACAGATACGTTTACACGCACACACAAACGCACAACCTACTGCTGAACACTCTTTTTCTGTGTCTCTCATCTTTTTCATTTCCCCTCCTGTGCATATGGATGCATACGTACAATCTGCTGTCTGTTGTGTTCTTTAGAAAGACATTACAGCATAAACGTGTAAAAGAGATCCTTTGATGATTTTATTAGAATTTTGACCTCATTTTTTTTTGCACTTTCATACAATTTAAGCACAATGTAAAGGAGGGTACTTTAGTGGTTGTATAAATAGCATTTATGTATGAAAGCCGGCTTCTGTATTTGTCTATTCCTGCCTTCCACAGAAGAAGCATGGAACTAATTGTATTTGTATGAATGGCAGCAAACAGGTTTATTCATGAATGCAAACAACACTGAAGCAGCAGCAGCTTCCTCAGCCCCAGTGGAGGGCTTCTATTCATGAGAGCCCAGTTCCCATTTATCTGTCCCTGTGTCTCCCTGCCAACTGGCTCTCATCGCTCTCTCTCTCTCTCTCTCTCTCTCTCTCTCTCACACACACACACACACACACACACATTGGATCCATGACCAGGAAATCACCTGGCTGTGATTACCAGAGGAGGGCGCCTGACAAATCAAAGCTACAATCTCTGGGTCACCTGGTTTGAGGCGGTGCTAGACTTGCTCTGACATTTTCAAAGTTTATTATAAATTTATGGATTTACACCCTCTACACATATGCACACACACTTATCCTCACACCACACCGCCTGCGCTGCATGTCTACACTTTCCTCTCACCCTCCTCGCCGCCTGTGTGTTTTTGCGATGTTGGGAAGGTTTGTGCACTTTGGTCACCTCTGAAGCTTCGTCTGCACCACCCTGTCCTTCATGTCAGAGCCTCAATTTGGAGAAATGTCAGTGAACACAATGAGCCAGCAGGGCAGGGTGCTGTGTCACCTTGGTGCAGACAGATACACATCAGCTGCGCTCATCATCTCAAACCACCTGAAAGAATGTCAGAGAAGAGAGAGAGTGCGAGAGAGAAAGAAAGAAGGCAACACAAGGGAGACCAAAGCTTGAGAGAGGGAGTCAGGGTGTCAGATTGGGAAACACCTCAGCAGCATATCAGTCACAACTGCTAGCCTTACTGCCTCTGTTGCTATGGCAACGGAGGACTGTCAGGCATCCTGGAGGGAGGGATGGTCCAAAAAATCTGCAGCTGTCACTTACTTCAGGAGAGAGAGAGAAATGGAGCCAGTGTCTGAGTGTATGCGCTGCCTGGCTGCTGAATCACTTGACTTCACTTCATTTCACTTCACGGGTAAGATGCTAAACAGGAAAGATGAGACACTTTGAAGAAGCCAGTGGGGATGTGGAGTTGGAAAATAATGTTGCATTTATGTTCCAAAATAACCTAAAGCGGTGCCGCACCATGGACAGATTTATTAATAAAACACTATACAGACAGGGAGTGCAGCTCAGACTGTTTCACATCAGGAGAAAAATAATTGGTCAGAGGATGCAGAGGAATAAAATGACAGCAACAATTTTACTATATAAGCCAAAAGAGACAAACACACAGAATTAGAATTCTAATTTGCAAAAATTATGAAGTCAGTAAAATACAACTTTTAAAATGGTGCTTCAAAACTTTGAAAATAAAATCTCTGACCAAAGTTTCTTGACCAGGTTTGGTCAAAGGTTTTGCTGTTTTATTCTGATGTTTTTATCCCAAAGGGTAATCCTACAGGAGTCCATGATAAAAACTTTTAAAAATCATATTCAAAATATACTATGCACATATGTATATATACTAGTGAACGGCTGAGATGCGAGGAAGACTTCGTTGAGGATCAACAGACATCACACCTAAGAGAAGGAGTAAAGAGACAGAAGAAGAGGGAGGCTCAGCAAACAAGAACAACCAGGTGTGCGAAAACACTCACTTTCCTTATACCTGCTCACAATTACCAAATGTGTCAATTTGTAATTTATGCTTATTGGAATTTCAACCGGGGCTGCAAGGTGGATTAGTGGTTAGCACCATTGCCTCGCAGTTAGACGATTCCCGGTTCGCGTCCCAGTTAGGATCTTTCTGCGTGGAGTTTGCATGTTCTCCCTTTGCCGCGTGGGTTCTCTACGGGTTCTCCCACAAGTCCAAAAACACGTTGAGGTTAATTGGTGATTCTAAACTGTCTGTAGGTGTGAATGTGAGTGTGTTTGGTTGTCTGTCTCTAAGTGTAGCCCTGTAATAGGCTGGCGACCTGTCCAGGGTGTTCCCCCCCCCCGTCACCCTAGTGAGGATTAAGTGGTGTATAGATAATAGATGGATGGATGGATGGAATTTCAACCTCCTGAAATTTTTCAAACAAGCACAAATGAATGTTTTCTTATTTTCTTTTCTTGTGCAACATGTTGTTTCACTGTGGACCAACATATTTCCTTAATATTACAAAACAAAAAGAGACAGCATATCCACCACATTCATGGGTAAATTAGCCCTCGAAAAGATTTATAGACAGGTTTACGTCTTTGCAGGATCCGAGGAAGGAAGAAGAGTGTGTCTTAACTCTGTTAGAAGGGCTGATGGACAAAGTCTTATTAACCTCCTCTAAGATGGGGGTCAGATTGCCTTTCTTGTCGCTGTTGATCCCAACTCTGCAGCCTATTGATTAAAACACGCAGAACGATAGTGGATATTGACCACATAGTAATTGACTATGCGCACGTAGAGACTTTTTGTTAGGAGGGCCCAAAGTGCTTCACATTGACTTCTGCATTGATGAGCCACTTCATTGACTTCTGCAGAGATCTCAACAATCTGAGGTGCATGTGCAACAGCAGGCAGGGTCAGTGAGGCCACCATTTGTCTTCTGAAGATATGCATGTGCACAAAAGAGCAGTTGTTTTTAGATTTTATAAGCTTGGTATTTTTGGTTGGTCTGATCATACATTTGAGGAACGGAGGCATCACACTGTTGAAGAGGAGCTTATGTAAAACAAACACTGATGCAGGGTTTGTTCTGATGTAAATCAAGGTCATGGAGTTAACGTTAGAGGGGACCAAACCTCCAGGGAGTCTGGAGTTCATATGAGAAAAACTCAACAGCTGATAACTAATTTCCTGACATTCGTTAATATTTAAATATTCACTAACATATGGATGCACTTTTTTTTTTTTTAACACTGATGTCAAATCATGTATCGCATACATTGCTCAGAATTAATTCATTATTTAATTTGCAACCATAACCATGATCATATCAACAGAAATCTATGCATTACTACATGAAGGCAAATGAAACTGTTCCCACTATGTGCAAGTATGGACATTTCTTAGCAAAGTATTATTTACCATTAAGAATTACAGTTCCAGGGCAAAATGATGTATTAATATTTACATTATATTTTTATGCACAACCTGGTTGAAGTGAAGTGTTGTTATTGATAGGGACCAACTAATTATCCAACTGGTCGATTATCAGATCTGATATTTAGCATTTTTCCAATTATATAATTATGAATTAGTTATTAGTTAATTATAATTAGTTATTCTAAATTTTGACACCAAGAGTTTCACTTTTATTGCAAAGGTATGTTTGTTCCTAGTTTCATTTATTTATCTTCTGAATTACTGTTTTGAAAAAATAACACTGCAAAACAATAACCATTTCTGAAATAGTTTTTATGAGACTTCACAAAAACTAGCTCAATTGACCATGACATAACTTACATAACACTAACATTATGTCTTAGTTTTCCACTTCTTAATGTATTTGAACATAATGAAACACAGACAGTACAGTGAGCAAGCAGCATCCTGAAAGATAAAGCCAATGCGGAAATGCCAAAAACTGCAATGGCTTCAATGGCCACTTGAGGCTGGCTCTAAAAGTAAATTAATTGCCATAGAGCAGGAGTATTTAATTAAAAGTCACTGAGGTCCAGCTATTAAAATTTCCTCCAAGTAAAAGTTCCGAATCGAAGTCCAGTTTGTGTCTTACAGCCTTCCCCTATGGCCACATTTTCATGGTTTCAAGAATACTTATTGTCAATTTTCAGTGCAGGGTATGTTTAACTGAGTGCACAGCTAGCTCTTTTACCATATATATAAGTAGTCTCAGGTAAAACATTGAGGCCTTTATTTCAAATTAGAGAAAACATAAACCTCAGAATAAAATACATTTTTAAAAAAGTGCAAACAGAGCCGAATAACCCTTTTATCTCTTAAATTAAAGCGGTCCCAGCCTAAAGAACTGAAGGCCTCCACTTCAAGTAAAAAAGTCAACATCCTCAGAAAACAGTAAATCAAAGGTTTCGTTTGCACGTTGCTGGGAGGTAAGTGTGGTGATGAGTCGGATAGATCTGTCATACTGGGCTTGCAGCTCAGTTATTTTGCGTGCCCTCAGCTCGGACTTCAGGGGATAACTTTGCTCAAAAGAGCTGTGCTTTGTCTCGTAGTGGCGCTTCACGTTGCTACTTTTAATTGACGCCACGTTTTCAGAGCATATGAGGCACCCTGGTTGTGAACTGCCAACGGAAGAATGAACATACATTTCTCCATCCACTCATCTTCAAAGCAGCGCTTTTCCCCATCAACCTTCCTTCTTTTGGACCAAGCCATGCTGTCATCACTGTCTCTTCCTCTCTGCTCTGCTGTATAAGCAAGCGTGAAGTGGCAGCGGCAGTGAACTGTGGCACTTCCGTGGCGCCCTCGCCGTGCAGGGTAACCAATTTGATTGGCTGGACTGAGTGGCGCTATTGCTGTATTAACTGGAGTAGCAGCGTCCGCTGTCCATAGCCACAACCATTGGAAAAAATGTTCCATGAAAATCTATTCTCGTGAATTTATCAGAAATTGGTCACGGGTCTGGACAGAACCATCACTGGCGAGGTCCGCCATTTGGTGATGCCTGCCATAGAGGCCTGTGTTAATGTCCAACTTTACAGTAGAAAAAAAGAAGAAAACCTGATAAACAAAGTGTTTTGATCTCTAAGATTAATTTCCCTGTTCATGACAAGTGATGTTATATATATATATATATGTCACCTGTTTATATTAGGGATTAAAATTATGGGTAACTAAGGGCATGGTCACTTTGAGTAACAGGTTGGAGCAGGATAGTGGACAGTCCATGGCCTTGAGACATTAACATTGCTGTGAAGAAGTATTTTCCCGCCCCCCACAGATCTTTTGTTTTTGCATATTTGTTACACGTAATTGTTTGAGATAATCAAATTGTTTTAATATAAGACAAAAATAACCCAAGAAAACACAAAATGCAGTTTTTGTATGATTTAGTTTATTGTCGAAAAAATGCTGTCCAGCCCCACCGTGCTCTATGTGAAAAAGTAATTGTCCCCTTAGCTACCAGTCCACTAAATGCTCAAATTCATTTGGCAGTTGGGTTCAGTTTCACCAGCCACACTCACGTATGATTACTGCCAAACTTGTTGAATCCAAACATCACTTAAATAGAACCTGTCTGGGATTGTGAAGTCAGCTAAAGGGTCTCAAAAAACAACACATGATGCCACGTTCTAAAGAGATTCAAGAACAGGTGTGAAGCAAAGTCATTGACACTTGTCGCTGATTTATAGAAGTTTTAAAATTGTGATACATATTTGAAAAATATATATGATGTTATCTCACAACATTACACCACAAAGCCACTTATATATTTACCTGGGCCAAGGACGTTTGTTTTAGGTGGTGTTTAGCTGTTTGTTTGTTAGCAAGATAACCTGAAAAGTTATGAATGGGTTTTCATGAAATGTCTCTTGTTTTACTTTAACTCTCTTTGTCATGTGTCATGATGACTGACGCGTGTTTCGTTGTGTCGGTCATGCTTTTCATTTACGTTGTTTTGCTACAGTCGTGCTAAGCTAGCTTAAGTTACTCCCTGTCTGTTTATGTTAGCAATAACATCGCTGTGGTTATGCTAACCTAACATAGCGTTAGCTAACAGCTTGAAAGCCAGAAAGTAACTGCATAAATAACTTAAGTGTCCAAAATATCTGAGAGTACAGAACGACCATTCATCACTCCGTCAGGTTGTTATTCATGATATCAGTGTTAACTGAAATGCTAAAGGTATGTTTTGATTATCCGTGAATCTAATAACGTAGATAAAATGAATGCAGGACTTTTTACCACCCACAATATGGTGGAAATAAGCTACTTGGTGGAGGTCTGCACTCTCCGAGTGCTTTTCTAGTTATGTTTTGTTTTTAGTTTTTTGCTTGAACTATTTATGAATGAATTGTGGACTTAGAACCCAGGTTATGGTGTAGTTTGGTTGATTGTAGTTTTGTTTGAGAAACTATGTTTACTCACAATAGAAGCTCATATAATAAAAGCCTCAATCTCTAATCCAGTAGTTAAAGGAAAGGCCAGAACCAAATAAATAATGTGTGGGTCTGGAAACAGTAAAGAAAAGAAAAGAAGAAGGATCCGCACACCAAAAACAGGCTCCCTTATACAATTTATTGGCGTGACGTTTCGAGCAAAATGCTCTTCCTCAGACAGCTCGAAACGTCACGCCAATAAATTGTATAAGGGAGCCTGTTTTTGGTGTGCGGATCCTTCTTCTTTTCTTTTCTCATTTTTGACATTTTGCGGTCCAGCACCCAACCCAGTGGGCCTTGGGGATGTGTGTGCCTTTCCTTCTTGGGTCTGGAAACTGTCCACTATTAACAGCAAAGGTATCATGGGGGTAAAACGAGTCCCCAAACACTGCTCAGAATACGAATCATTATGGATGTACAGTGCCATGAAAAAGTATTTGCCCCCTTCTCGAATTCTTAGTTTTTGGAATATTTCCCCCAGTTAAGTGTTTAAGACCGTCAACAAATTAAAATATTAGACAAAGATAACCAAAGTAAACACAAAATGTAGTTTTTAAATGATAATGTAATGTTTTCAGGGAAAAAAGCTATTCAAACCCACCTGGCCCTATGTGAAAAAGTAATTGCCCCCCTTGTTAAATCATAAATTAACTGTGGCTAATCCTATTTTTGAAACGCTGAGTTCAGTTTCACTGACCACACCCAAGCCTGATTACCTCCAGCTTGTTCAATCAAGAAGTCACTTCAATAGAACCTGTCTGACAAAATGAAGTCGGCCAAAAGATCTCAAAAGCTACAACAAAATCCAAAGACATTCAAGAACAGATGACAAATAAAGTAATTAACATCTATCAGTCTGGAAAGGGTTACAAAGCCATTTCTAAAGATTTAGGACTCCAGTGAACCACGATGAGAGCCATTATCCACAAATGGAGAAAACATGGAACAGTCAACCTTCCCAGGAGTGGCCGGACAAAAAAGTGGTTGGACAAATATGGCATCCATGGCAGAGTTCCAAGGAGGAAACCACTGATGACCAAAAAGAACATAAAGGCTCGTCTTACTTTTGCAAACAAACATCTGAATGAACCCCAAGACTTTGGGACAATATTCTATGGACTGACGAGACGAAAGTTAAACTGTTTGGAAGGTGTGTGTCTCGTTACATCTGGCGTAAAAGTAACACAACATTTCAGAAAAAGAACATCATAGCAACAGTCAAACATGGTGGTGGTAGTGTGATGGTCTGGAGCTGCTTTGCTGATTCAGGACCTGGACGACTTGATGTGATTGATGGAACCATGAATTCAGCTCTCTACCAGAAAATCCTGAAGGAGAACATTTGGCCATCAATTTGTGACCTCAAGCTGGAGCGCACTTGGGTTCTGCAGCAGGACAACGATCCAAAACACACCAGCAAGTCAACTTCTGAATCCATCCATCCATTATTCAGTATTTACTTTCATTTAGGATTGGCAGGCGCCATTCCTAAATCCTATCCGCCACTCCTTCAAATTTTCTTTGCTTTTCTTTTTTTTATTGTCGTAAATACACCACCGCCGTATGTCTCCACCTTCACAGCAGAGCCCTGCACTGGGTCGAGTAGTCGCGTGCACTGAGGTAAACTGTAGATAACTATCTTGCTCAGTATCTACTCTTTGTGGGGTTAATACAACGTTAATTACTCGTGAGAGTGCAGCCTTGGAAGTGACGTCACGTCCAGCACCAGGCTCCAGGTCAGAGAGTCAGAGGAGGGTCGTCTTGGAGAATAGGGCAGCGACTTATCGGAGAATAGGTAGACTTATTATCTTAAGGGAACTTAAGGTAACTCAGAATAGATTTTACAAGTGAGTTGTTCAAATATTTCTCTAAGAAGACAAAGACACCTGATGAAGATGATGCTAGCCAGGTATCAACAGCCTTTTACTGACTCATAAATGATGATGGTCCGGTAAAAAATAGTGTTCACTGTAATCAGATGTGATGTGTTCTTCTCCTGCTCTCAACGAAGGCGGACGCTTTTTCTCTTGCTCCCTCCTGGCCCTTATCTGCCCTTCTTGCTACTCTTTGTCCTGTGCTGTCTTAGTCTATCTTAGTCTTAGTCATCTATCAGAGCCTCTCTCTGCATTTCATTTCAAACTCCAAAACCTGAAATCATGGATTTGATCAGCTGGTCTCTCAATGCAATTGATCAAATTTTCTCGACGAGAAGACTGGGCAAAGGAGAGCCCGCCTGCCCTGACGAAACGTTTGCAGCGGGATACACGATGGACTCCTGGCGGGGGTCGTGTGCCTCTCTATACTCTCCATGGAGGATGTTGAAGACGTCTACTTAATTGGGATCATGATAACAGGCTTCCTGCTGTTTGGAGTTTGCGGGTTCCTGCTTTATCGCAAAGTTCGGAAGACGGAGGCAGCGGTTTTGGCAATTGACAAGCTGCCCGTCATGGAGGGATTGCTTCGGGCTGTCAACTCTCAGACTCAAGTGATATGCGAACACAATCGCAGGCTGGAAGGGGTTCCAGAACTGATTCGCAAGATGGGCATCAACTTGGAGCAGTTGAACAGCCCGATCCGGATGTAATGGGCCATCAAATTTGGCTCTTTTGGATCACAGAGAGAACCAGTGGGACTCTAAGGACTGATGGTAAATCACAAGTCGGTCTGACCCAAACAATCTTTCTTTATCTTCATTCGGCTCCCCCACTTCGGCCTTGGTAGGCTGATACCTCTACACTTCTTCTGGATGTTATGCAGATAGGTGCTCAGCCCCTCCCCTCCCCTACTCCTTCTCCTGTGAACTTTGTCTCTGCACCAGAACTCTTCGAGGTCATCTCCACGGCAACAGCCGTGTCTCGTCACCTGCATCAGACGTCAGAGACACTGTTGAGTCTGGGCGGCGATGAAGCTCATGGACTTCCACATACATGATGACACACACAACATACACACACCCCTGGACTCAACGCCTTGGTTGGCTCTCCACCCCCTCTCCCTCCCCCATCACAGACCAGTATGGGAATTGCCTTTTTTTCCCCCTTGTCTTCCCTCTTGTTTTCCCTTTTCCTGTCTTATGAGGTGGCCCCACTTAGGCTGGGCGGTCCGACAGTTCTCCCCTCCTGTCTCCCCCTGTTATTAGCTACTGTCTTTATATGTTTCTTGAATGGGATGTAACTGTTCTTTTTGTGGCTCTGTACTTTTGACATGTGCAAGGACAATAAATTGATAATTGCTTGATTGCTTGATTGCTTGATTGCTTGATTGATTGATTGATTGATTGATTGATTGATTGAGTGAAAGTGATCTAACTGTTACGACCAGCTCGCTAGGGAAAAGGGAAGTAACATAAAACCCCGATGTTGTGAGGTGTTTTAAAGTTATTTAGTAACAAAAGTTAAGATTTAACAATAAACACAAAAGTGATGCAATTAAAGACGAAATGAGTGCTGTGAAAACGAGAACAAAAGGAGACTCTAACCTAGAGTTTAAAATTGCTATTATGCAGAAAAATAAAATAAAAACAATCTAACTAATCCAATCTAATAACAAAACTACAATCAGAACAGTGCTCAAATGCTAGTGAGACTAACAGTAAATCTGAGGAGTGTGTAAGGTTCTTTCTACAGAATCTAGTACCTCAACAAGTTCACTGAAGTAACAACAATCGAAAGTTACAGAGAGGCACATGATCGGCGCTGGCAACAGCTTGCTGTCAAATACTGGTTTGCTGGCCTTATATAGCCTCCTGGTGGCTTCTGATTGGTAGATCAGCCTTCTCCAGTGCAGGTGGATGGAATCACATCAGCTCAGTCAGTTCCTGGTGCAGGGTAACTTGAGGGCTGAGTGCAGACACACACACAGACAACACACACTCACACCTACAAAGAGGGAGATGGAGTTCCTCAGAATACAACAACGGCTGTAACACTAACGTTAATGTTTTATGTAATCGTATAAGACAAGTAACATTAGACAGGGAAGTAACATTAGACAAGTGAAGGAGAGCAGAGTAGAGCAGGGGGAGAGAGATGAGAGTAGAGGAGAAGAACCTAACGGGGAGCACAGGCTATCAGGCTGGGGCCCCAAATGTGAGAAAAAAAAACTGTGAGAGAGATTTTTCAACAATGAATAGGGTGAGACATTTAATAATATATCATCAGACACAAACCTTTTTTAATTCATTAGGGTGTAGGAAATGGAGAGAAACAATCTGATTATTGTTTCTATTTGTAGGTGAAGACGGAGTAGAGAATCAGGCTGCAGGGGATCAGCTTGCAGCATGTATGCTGCTGAACGTCAGTGGCCACCTCTCGGAGAATTTCTCTACAACAGAGCCTTAGAGCTCTTTTATAAAAAATCCAGAAAAATTAGTTGTTCTGAGCCTGGGTCCACACTTTGCCGCTGATTATACAGCCCCATCAAGACATTATTATTTATTGTTTTAAGTTATATTTGTTTTATTTTATTGTTTTATTAATTTATTTCATTTTTTTATTTTTACATTCAGCCTTTAAAAAGTCATTTTCAACTGGCCATTCAACAAATAGGTTGTAAAAGGAAAACCTGCAGCTAAATGTCATGCCACGGCTCCCCAGACAGCCTGCCCCTGCTGCTGAAAAAAATCCTAAAGGAAACACTGCATTATCTATACATTGTTTAATCATCATTCGGGTCGTGAGGGGACTGGAGCTTCTGAATGGCTTAAAAAAAACAAAATTAAGGTTTTGGAGTGGCCTAATCAAAGTCCGGACTTCCGGACTCCCATTGCAATGTTGTAGCATGACTTTAAAAAGGCCGTTCATGCTCGAAACGCCTCCAGTGTTTTGAAAGACTCATTGCCAGTTATAGAAAAACGCTTGATTTCAGTTGTTGCTGCTGACAGTGGCCCAGCCAGGTATTAGGTTTAGGGGGGCAACTACTTTTTTACACAGGGCCAGGTAGCTTTGAATATTTTTTTCCCCTTAATAAATAAAATCATAACCTAAAAAATTGCGTTTTGTGTTTACTTGCGTTATTGTTGTCTAATATATACATTTGTTTGATGATCTTAAACATCAAAGCGGGGAAAATATGCACAAAAATAAGAATTTGAGAAGGGGGCAAATACTTTTTCACAACACTGTATTCCTGTACTAATTCTTATGAATCTGTTAGTAATTTAAAATGTTATCTAAACAAACTCTCTATCTAAATATGTAGCCGAAATAATTCATGATCAGTCCATCACTGGTGTTCATGACCCTGCAACATTATCTCGTCTGCATAGAATGCTTTGACATTGTGAATACATAAAATGCACACATCACAAACATACATGAAACATGTCTTGTAGCAGGTCATTAACAGTAGACGTCTTGTATGTAATTTGAATCTCATTTTGATTTCCTGACGTTTGTCTTCCCATAATATATATTTACTTATCTTTCTTTGGGCAGGCTTTTATGTTAGATTTGCTTTTTTCTGCAATGTGAAAACTCACATGAAATAATCAGTATGACATTGAAAAGCAACAAAATGTATTGCACAAATCATGTACATGCACATAGATGCATTTTTTTGACTCATGTCTGTTTGGATATTTTTGGATATCTTGGAAAACTCTGTTCATTATATTCTTATATAACATGTTTTTCATTAACTTCATCATGTCAATTACCGTTGAGCGTTTCAGCTCTTGCAGATGCTGCCGCTTTGCGGACGAATTGCCCTCCCCTTATTTTCTCTATTTTTTCCAGATTTGAATTCGCAATAAATTACTCTTCTGGTAATTTGTCACTTGCATATTTAGATTTCCTCCTCTGACATGCGTTTATTTCTCTGCAACGACCGAAGTTAACCTAGTGAACCCATGTTAAACAACCTGCAGCATATTATACTAAAATGCAATTAAAAATACACCAATATTTATATTTGTGCAAAATATGCGTGCGTGCAAATATGCAAAACATGCCCTCAACCATAACAACAGCACATTTTCACGTCATACATTTTCCCTGTTATTTCGAGAAAAGTGCGATATATATATATAAATATTTCTTTTATCACCCTACCTTCTTTAATTTAACCGTTTTACTGTTAAATCTCGGTGAGGCACGACCACTTGACTCCGCAATAAAACATGAGGGGAAGAGATGCGGGAAAGACCAAATTGTTGCTATATTGGACCATCCAATGCTGCTGGTCTATTTTTAGCTGGGAACTACATCAGCTCTGACTGCAGACACTGTGAGGGGAAATCACCAGCGCTGTTGTGCTGCTGTCTTCACCCAACCACTGACATTTTACTGAAGCAAATGAAGCCAGGGGAACAACACACTGCACAGTGTAACATTTGCTGTATGTGTGTCAAATTAGAGTGTAGAAGTGAAAGTATACACAGGGAGAGGATTATTAAATCTCTCTCTCTATATATATATTGTTGTAAGGGCTGTTCGCTGACCCTTGTGGTACGATGTTTTGATTAACAACATACGCAAACGTGATCCTTCCTGCTGGAGCGCAGGATCACCGGTAACCCAGTCTGAGGCAAGGCAGGTGGTCCGAGAGAGAGAGAGAGAGAGAGAGAGAGAGGGAGAGAGAAGAGAGAGAGAGAAGGGGGTAGAGAGGGGGGAGAGACAGAGAGAGAGAGAGAGAGGGAGGAGAGAGAGCGGCACATTGGTCGGGCTACTTTCCTGACGACACACTAACAATCGTCAACCTGTGGATAGAGCGCGCACGGTGCTGTGCCGTCTCCTCCGCTGCCACCCTCTCCCCTCTGACACCGAGCCCGAACCTCGGAGATCCAGGACGCATGAACTGGGAGAGGGTGCCGGTTCGATTCCCGAAAGGAGGAGAGGAACCGAAAAGTTGAGGGGTCGTGCGCCATCCCCCGTTTCATGAATGGCCGGAACATGGAGGAGATGCCATTCGAAAGAGTCAAGACGCGGCGGAGGAAGGGTCACTGCCCGGCCGGTGCACCCCTGGGCGCCATCGCATGCGAGGATGAGTTCAACAGCCAAGAGCTGGAGGCTCTCTTCCAGAACTACAACCTGAAACTGGAGCAGACCGCCACCCTCAAAGCGCTGGCGGTGCTCATCGTGGCCGCGTCGTCGCTGTCCCTGGTGGAGCTGCTGTTCAGCCCGCGTCTCACCTTGTCCAAGGGCTCCTACCCGGTGCACTGCGTGGTGTTCCTGTCGTTGTTTATCGTCACCAACGTCAAGTACCTGCAGGTGACGCAGCTGCAGCAAATAGCGAAGCTGGCCCTGCTGTTCAGCTTCACCTTTGCGCTGCTCTGCTGCCCGTTCCCGCTGGCGCTCGGCACGTCGGAGATGGTGAACGCCGCTGCCCCTGAGCAAGGCGTGTGGCAGCTCATGCTCGTCACCCTCGTGGCTTACGTGTTGCTGCCGGTGCGGACGCTGCTGGCGGTGCTGTTCGGGGTGATGCTGGCTGCATCCCACTTCATTGTCATAGCGACGTCGTTCACGGGGAGGAAACAGAGGCTGTGGAGACCGGTAAGTGCTGCCACTGCACCCCAGTCACTCATCCAACTCCAGCGAACACCAGTGTTTTCACTTAAGCCACCTTCAGGTGGAGATAATGGGTTAAGTCCCACTTTCACTTAACACCTCCAGTCCAAGTACCCTTGAGCAACTGAGTGTAGTTGTTGTGGGGAGCTCCCAGTAGGACTCTGAAGTAACTATATGAATGTGCAGCGGTACTGAGAGACAGCATGCTTACTCACTCGACTTTCCCTGGTGAAGGAAAGGTTAAAAACATCCTCAGCGATCGATTCTAGCTCCAGGATAGTGTGGTAGTAAAACCAGAAAGGAGCAGGCAGTTTCACTTTTGCGCAGCAGCTTAATGAAGTAGACGAGGAGCTGTCCAGCCGCCGGTGCTGAAACAGGAGGCGAGGATCCTGCAGAGTCTCATACTCATACAACTTCGTGCTGATCTTGTTTACCAGACTGTATGTAGAAGTAATAATTAAGATGCATTTTACCAGCAGAACGTGCTGTTAAGTCTGAGTTCTGACAACTGTGTTATTTATATGTATGTCCGCTTGTCCAGTTCAGCTTGTGATTATTTTTTTCTTCTTTTTGAACATTCTTAGACACACATCCAGTCGTAAAGCATGGCTTACAGGGTTAAAGAAGGGTTCTGACCTCTCAGGTACAGAAGCTGTGCAAATATCTATGAGAGCATTCAAACATTCATCTAGTTTAACACACCAAAGCAGTTCCCCAAACCTTTAAGGCTTATGACCTCATGGAATTAAGCTGTGTTTAACCCCTACTCAACACATTCCAGCAGTTTTGAAAAAAAAAAAGTCACTTTTCTCCTACACTGTAGTTTTAGTTTTACTACCTGGGGAGTGGTAGAATTACCCAATAATTTACTACAAAATAGCAAAGATTGTCAAAAAAAGTTTGAATTTTAGTGACCTTTCTGGGTAATTCTGGCAGTGAGCCCTTAACTGAAATACAAAGCACTGAAACTACAACCGCTGTCTTGTTTCACTTATTAGCTGGAGTGAGTGTGTTTTGTTTATGAGATGGTGCTTTGATCTGGTTTGCTTTGCTTACAATATGGAGAAAGCATAATTCATCTGGCTGCACTGGATTACAGTATTTCTCTGACCTCTCACCTCTAACCTCATCAGAATCAAAGACAGAATGACTGTAGGGTTCATCCTCCAATTTAAGTGTCTGACTGGATCATTATCCTCTGATCACTAATCAATAATGCACTTTGTCTGTTAGTCATTCCACTATGTAGCTTTCGTTCTTTAAGTCACACTTATAATTCACTGTGTAATCCATGTGTTGACCTTGATGTCTGCCATTCAATCCATCCTATGGATTAATAACGATAATCTAGCCTGGATGTATGACTGCACTCACAAACACATATATGGACACGTGTGTTCCTTCAGACTCACATGAACGTGCAGTACACGAATGCTGCCACTTTATTTGGCATGTCTGTTCTTGTTTGTGTGCAGCTGGTGGCCAATGCGGTGCTGTTCACCAGCGTCAACTTGTCAGGGGTGTTTGTGAGGATTCTCACTGAACGTACCCAGAGGAAAGTCTTCCTGCAAGCCCGCAACTGCATCGAGGAGCGGCTGAGGCTGGAGGATGAAAATGAGAAACAGGTGAGGCGTGAATTTGCACACACACACACAAACACAAAACAATGCACTGATAGAGAGAAAACAGAGTGGTGTAATGCATCCACACATTTTTTCCTCATCTCAAGCATGCATTTTCATGAAATCCCTGCTGTCTCTTAAGAAGTTTTTTTTTTTTTTTCAAAGGTTTCAGGTGCCAATGTATTCTAACAACCTGCCCACAGGCACGCAGTAACTATGACAGCAGCTATTTAAGGAAAGAGCAATTACTGTGGCACATGCACAAGCGCCACACATTCCACCCCCTCTGTGCACACCTACATGGAGCGATTAAACTAAGGAACAACAGGCAACTTTAACACAGAAACACTTTGTAATGCGCCGCACCCTCCTCATCCACCCACTGTGTGCACAAAACCCACCAGTTGTTAAATAGAGAATTAATTATCCCATGTATGTAATATGCCTCAATACACATCCTGCCTTCGTTGTACACAGTGTTTGTGAGCGCACATGCACACGTTGCACCTGTGCTTTGTAGATTAGGTGATGATATGCTGTGTTTTCCCCAGCAGTAACAGGCTCCCTTCTGACAGGTAATTACACAAGCAGATTGCTTTCATGGCCTCCCTACTCCAGTAAAGGTCACAGTTTATCTGGGTGAGAGAAACACACACAGACCCCTGATTGGGATCTATTAACAGCCAGCAACCAGGCTTCTGCTGATGTGCCCATGAACAAACATCTCAGACTTTCATTCATCAAATGGGTAAAACAGGCTTTTGGTTATATCTCAGGAGTTTGTTTTTTGTTTTTTTTTTCTTATGCTGCAGGTAGTATTGATTCCAGAGCATGTGCAGACTATATGTTGTACATTTTTGAGGTAAACTGACTTCTTACTTCAATTGCAAATCTCAGAATGCAGAAGCAATGCAAAACTTCCTCTCAATTCACATACACCTGGAAAGACAGAGTATGTTTTGGTCAGTGTTCTCCCTGGACAGCCAGAATGACTACAACAAACTGATCCAGACACAAGGTCCACTTGTTGCACTGAAGCTTTCAACTTTATCCCACAGGCTCTTCCAGTAGATATAGTGGAATCAGATGTAAAGGATCTGTAATGGGAACTCAATATGTGTTGAGACTTTATTCAAGTATCAAAGTTCATTTTTGACTGTGGAAATTGTATGCAGATTAGATTATTATGTTAATGCAGACTGGAGTTGGGCTGCCTGAACTAGTTTGTTTGCTTCCCTTCATTTTGACAAAAATAATCCCAGGTCAAGGTTTATTTACTGGCTTTTTAGGAGCTTTCAGCCACAGCTGTCCTACTGATCTTATAGGTCCATGTTAATGACAGCTAAGCAAACTCAAAATCAAAGACATTTAATGTTATTGGATTGGGGGAAAACAGTCATTATTCATGCTTCCATCCATTATCTATATACCGCTTAATCCTCACTAGGGTTGTGGGGGGTCTGGAGCCTATCCCAGCCAAATCAGGGCTACGGCAGGGGACATCCTGGACAGGTCGCCAGTCTATCACAGAGCAATACCGAGAGAAAGACAAGCACGCTCACATTCACACCTATGGTAAATTTAGCATCACCAATTAACCTCAGCATGTTTTTGGACTGTGTGAGGAAGCCGGAGAACCCGGAGAGAACCTGGGAGAACATGCACACTCCACACAGAGAGATCCCGGGTGTCCTCACCGGGACGCGAACTTGGGATCTTCTCGCTGTGGGGTGACGGTGTTAACAACCAAGCCTCCCTGCAGCCTCATCATTATTCAGATTGCCAAAAATAGACTTTCACTAGCTTCTCCTAGAGCTTTCATCTCTGTCGTATCCTTTGTTTTGCTGTGTTGTTGTCACATGACGTAGCTTTGTAACTTGGGAGATCAAGCTTCGTTCCCTCAGACTTTACTGGCCTCCTGTTATCAGTAGGGCTGCAACTAACAACTTTTTTTTGTTATTAAAGTTTCTATTGAATTTTTGTCATAATATAAAAATACAAAAACAGACAAGCAAAAAAAACCAAAAAACAAAAAAAACAAACAAACAGAACAGTACAGACTAAAAATGACACCAAAACTACCACAAATATAAATAAAAATCCAGGTATACAATGTACAAAATTAAAACCGAAATATAACAAAATATGTCTAACTCCTTAAATAAGATCGAAACATTTCCCAGACTTGCAAGTATGATTCTTTATGATTCTGCAGTTTGGCAACCAAAAGCTCATATGAAGTAGTATTTGTCATGGAGTTAACCCATTCTTTAAAGACGGGAGGATCTGGATTTTTCCACTTGCGAAGAATTACTCTAGCAGCAAGAACAAAGCCTGTTAGGACCAAAGCACTTATGCTTTTAGTCATATTGGGTAGACAGGATCTGTCTCCCAAAAGACAGAGCTGAGAGGATTCAGGTAAACGTATACCCAACCATTCTTCATATGCTTTAATTGTTTTCTTCCATAATGGTTGAACCACAGGACAAGCCCACATGGCACAAATAAATGTGCCTTCATAGCTGTTACATTTCCAACATATATTATTCTGAAGGATGCCCGTTTTAAACAGCCTTGTTGCCGTAAAATGAAATCGATGAATAATCTTATAGTGGGTGAGCTTTCCTCGTGCCTCTCTTGTGAACCATCCCATAGAGGAAATTATTGTATGCCATGAGTCCTTATCTATGTCCACATTCACATCCTGCTGCCAAACAAGTCTAAGACTCTCACTGTTATCACACATTGCTCTAGATGACATTTTATAAAACATAGAGGCTGACTGACATTTTTGAGGTAGTTTGAGGTAAGTCTGTACAACATTGTCTTGTTCAGATATTTGCTTAAGTATTTTACTCAGAACACTTCTTATTTGCGAATATTTCCAAAATTCGGATTTATCTCTCAAGTTAAATTGTGTTTTGAGATCCAGGTAAGCTTGAACTGTTTTAGCCTCAACAAGATCCGTAATACTTCTAATGCCCCAAGACAGCCAGGGAGCCCAAAAAACAACTTTCCCACCTACTTTTATTGCCGGATTGTTCCAAAGTGATGAATGTAACTGCTTATAAGGGAAGATCCTGAGCAGTTTATGAAATTTAGTCCAAACTTTTTTAGAATGCTGCAAAATTGGATTAGGCTCTCGCCCTTTACACAGGATTCTTTGTCACAGAACATCAAATGGACTGAAGGGGGCGGTTTTCTCTTGTTCAGTAGTTACCCACCCCACATCATTACACCCCCTTTTGCAGTGATTAACAAGTTTGTTCATCTCAAAGGCGATGTTGTACAGCTCTACATTTGGTAATGACAGCCCTCCATCTCTTCTTGTTATATACAACTTCTGTAGTTTTGTCCGTGGCTTTAAAATTACCTACACTCACCATAGCTGGTTGGCATACTTTGGAGACAGACTGATTTATGCCAGTTTAGCTTATAGCCAGATATTTTAGAGAAACAATCGACTTTATCAAGAAGAGCCTGGGTAGAGGCCGCAGGGTCTGATACCAAACACAGAATATCGTCAGCGTGAAGAAAAGTTTATGTTCTTTGGCACAACCCCTTGAATGTTTGTCTCCTTCCGTATTGAAACAGCTCACGACTCAATAACTAATATGAATACAATTGGGGAAATTGGATCTCCTTGTTTGGTGCCTCTAAAGAGCCTGAAAAATGGTGAGATTGTGACATTTGTGACCACAGCTGCACTTGGTTTTGCATAAATTATTTTAATCCAATCCAAAAAATCCTTCCCAAATCCAAATTTTTCTAGCACACAGAATAAAAACCTCCATTCGACTCTATTTTTTGTGAGAAAAATTTTTTGTGAGAATTTTACAATTTACATTTATTAAAATGATTGGACAAAAGCTGCCAGGATCTAATGGGTCCTTATCCTTTTTAAGAATTAACGTTATGAGAGCTTCATGGAAGGTTTCAGGGAGACATCCCAGCGATGCCACCTCATTGTAAAATTCTGTTAAAATGGGGGCCAAAGTGTCCAAATTATGTTTATAATATTCTATTGGAAATACATCAACTCACAGAGATTTCCCCACTTTCATGGACTGAATTACAGACCTAACTTCTGCTTCAGTTATTGATGCATCTATCGCTCCAGCCTGTTGTGAAGAGACTTGAGGTAAATCAATCTGAGCCAGAAAATCTTTCAATTTTTTGTATCTACTGTTGTGTCTGAAGAGTACAGGTTTGAGTAAAACCTTTGCAATCTCTGATTAATTTCATGTGATTTTGTTATTACTTCCCCTTGTTCATTTCTAATCCCAGAAATTACATAAAATGCCTCTTGTTGTTTCAGTTGTCTTGCCAATAATTTACTTGCTTTTTCCCCATTTTCAAAAAAAATTGCCTTTGTTCTAAAAAATGCATATTCTGCCTTCTTATTATAAATTTTGTTTAAATCTAATTTCAATTTGCAGACTTGTCTCAACAAAGATTCAGAATAGTTCATGGCCAACTGAGTGTCTTCTGCTTTCAACTGGGACTCCGAAGTTATCAGTTTTGCTTTATCTGCTTTCTTCTTCTTGCTTGAGTATTCAATAATCTTGCCTCTAATAAAAGCTTTGGAAGCATCCCACACAGTACTAAATTTCTCCGTTGATCCAGTATTAATATGAAAAAATGATTTAATTTCTACTTTCAGCATCTCAGCGAATTCTGGGTTTTGAAATGAAGATGTATTGAGCCTCCACCTACTGCTCCTAGCTGTCTCCTCCCTAATCCTCATGTCCAGCACCACGGTCGCATGGTCTGTAAGCGCAATGGCCCCAATCTTACAATTAACACAGGAACCGCTCATACAATTAGAAATTAGAAAATAATCAATTCTTGAAGCTGGCTTATGCTTGTGGGAAAAAAATGTATATTCCTTTTCTCTAGGGTTAATAAGCCTCCATATATTCACCAATCCAAGATCCTCAACGAGCTGATGAATGGCCTGCCTATCCTTAGGGACCCGCTTTGTGTAGTTTGATTTATCCAACATGCCGTCTTGAACCTGGTTAAAGTCCCCTCCTAATATTATTTTTCCCCCACCAAGTGCCCCCAGAACACTGTTAGTTTTATGAAAAAAATTGGCATCTTCAAAGTTGGGTGCATATATGTTACATAAATTAACTCTGCTTCCATTAATATTTGCTTCGATGCAAATAGGCCTGCCTTCCTCATCATTAAATTGGTTTAATTTCTCAAACTTCAACTTCTTATGTACCAAAATTACAACATCCCGTTTCTGACTATTAAAACAACTGTGAAAAATGTGACCTACCCACATACTTTTAAGTTTAACCACTTCTTTATCTGTCACATGCACTTCCTGGAGATATGTAATATCAACCTTTTGAGAGTTTAGATAACTAAGACATTTCTTTCTTTTAACAGGATTGGACAATCCATTTACATACGTTTTTAGACATTACACCTTTTTACGTCTATAAACTGAGTGCTCATAAACTGAACATTCTCAACATAATCAAGGAGAGACTTAATGCAATTATAGTTTGTTGTAATATAACTCAAGTCTGTTCCAAACAACCAAGCCAAACAACAAGAACACAAGAAGAACACATAAAAATAATAACAGAACTGTGTGGACAATCTGAGATGGTCAATCCCCCCTCCCCCAACCCTTCCCAAAAAAATAGAAAAAAAAACCCCAGTCAACCATCCCATCCACTTCCCCTCTCAATGGTCCATGAGGCGCAACCATGGGTCACCTCCACAAATGTCCCACCAAATCCCCATAATTGAAAGTCTGCTTTCTACCTTATTTGTGCTTGTCTTCCATGTAGCCGGTAATACTGTGCAATACCCTGGAACTCGAAAAAAAAACAAAAAACAGAATCCCTAAGTCAGGATACACCCAGCATTACTTGTTCCCAAAAAGTAAACCTCTCGTCTGCCTCCAAGTCACTCTGTTCCAGCGATTCCACTCCGTGTTACACAGTCAGCCATCAATGGTGAGGAAACAAAAAAGCAATAAAAATAAAAGATTCAGTCATATTTACGTTGAAGGCGTCGACAGTCCCATTCACTTCTCCTGGTATCTGTTTAGAAACTCCATCGCTTTCCGGGGATCGTCAAAACTTTTCCTCTCCTTGTCGCATGTAAAATGGACAACAGCCGGATAAGCAAGCATGAATCTGATATCCAACGCATGAAGCTTCTTTCTGACATCAATAAACTTTTTCCTCTTCTCTACCACATCCCTGGTAAAATCCAGAAAGAAAGCTATTCTACAGCCATGCCACAGAATCCCTCCTCCGCCTCGGGAGTGTTGCCTTGCGGCTGCAAAGACTCTCTCCTTCACCAAAAGGGTGTGAAAGCGCATAACAATGGGCCTCGGCGGTTGGCCTTTGTTCGGTAGTGGGCCAGAGGTACGGTGAACTCTCTGCAGCTCAGAGTCTGACAGGTCAATGCCAAGTGTCTCTGAAATAATGCTTCTCACCATCTGCCTTGGTTTATCATTCTCTGCCAGCTCCTTGACCCCTACCAGGCAAAGATTCACTCGTCTGTCACGATTCTCCATATCTTGAACTGCCCTCTTAAGTTCCTTATATTGACGAGTTTGCGCCCTTGCAGCCCTGTCAAGCCGTTCATTATCTCTCTCTAGATCCATGATGCGCGCCTCAGCTTGTTCCAATCTGTCGAACAGCGATGAGACGACAGTCTCCATTCTAACCTGCGTGGCTTTCACTGCCAAAACGTCTGCCAGCAGATCTTGCAAAATGCTGCTCACTTGAGCCATTTCACGCATAGCCTTTTCCAAAGTAGACTGCAGGCCTGCGATTGCGTCCATTGCCACAGGTGTAGAGTGGCCCACATCTGGAGCTTGGCCCTCTTCAGTGTCTGGGCTAGTTAGCATGTTACTGCCAGCCACACTGGCAGTAGCCGCCGCCTGCTTCGCTGCATGCCTCGTTTTAGTTAACATCATGTGTTTTCGTCAAAAGCAGATTCTAACAACGCCCTCTCGACTCAAATCGACTGTTGTATTGTAGAAAGTAAGGAATCACTTGAACAGCAGTAGGGGAGAATGGAAGCTCCACTTCAGGCAGCCATCCACGTATCAACTTTTTTGATACGTGGATAATCTATTGATTATTGAAATACATTAATATTTAAGTTATGAATTGCACAATTACAAATTGGCTCTTATTTAGCTACTGGCTTTTAAATGAGCTTGACACTGTTTAAAACATATCCTAGCTAAAAATAAAGACAGTAAGATGCTTGCTGTGTATTTTTGTGATATAGTCTGTGTGTATTTATGTCAAGTCTGGCTACAAAACTCTAATTTCCTGTAGCCAGCTATATTATATTATTTTGAAAAGTTGTTATGACCGGCAGCTGGGATCACATGTGGCCACAGAGAGGGCCAGTCAAATCTTTACAGATGTGTTAAATGGCTAAGCGTCTTTATGACGGCAGGCTGGAAGACCAGCGACACACTGATGGTAGTATTAAAGTTGATGTAGGCAGTAATTATATTTTTTGGCAACATTCCTACGCTAACCTTTTAGCACATTGTAATTTGAGTGTTGTGAGAGGACAGCAGACATTTGCACCCCTTTCTGGGTTTGTTTTCAGGCTTTAGAAAATCTGGCCCATGATGGGAGATTTTAGCCAGTCACAGGGACTTTTCACTTGAGAGATTGAGGTTCAACTCCTGGATGAAGTCACAAGTGAAAGTTGGCTTTTAGCTTGATCATTTTTGCATGTTTGAAGCACATGCTTGTGGTAGGAGGTGCTTCAAACAGAGAGGAGAGAAACAAGAACTGCATGAAGAGGGTCATCTTTTGCTGGTTTTACTTTTCCTTTTCAGATTCCTGCCTAATGCAGTATTAATGGAGGGTCTTGTAGTTTCTGTGATAATTTACACAGCACAATGTGCTCACCAGCTGCACGCTGTCCACCCATGCAGACATGGTGGAGTGCTTGATGTTGCTTGTGAGTTTTTCAACTGTTGCATCTGTTTCCATTCAAGCTGCCGCAACAACTGACTGTAAAACACACAAAACGATCCAAGCTGTGGCTATTTTTGGTTTATTTAGTGTTCCTCCTGTTCTCCTGCGCTGACATCAGCAGTAAACTTGGTCCTACAGCAGACTAAAGGAAAGAGGTCCACGCTTTAATATAATCACATCAGACAGCTAATCATATCACATTTTGACACACAGTAAGCAGCAATGCCATCATGTCAGATTATTTACAGTCAGCCTAAAAACAAAGCAATGCCGTCAGCAACTAATTGACAATAAAATTCATTGGCAGCTAATTTGGTCATCAATATTTGTGAACTACGTCAATTACTTGTTGCACCCCGTGGTTATCACATGACTTACATTCCAGGATAATTGAACATTCTCCATATGCTGCACATGACTGTATGATATGATCTAAATGCTAAGAAGAGCCCAGTAAATTAACTTTGAATTAAAATAGTGAATGAATGAACTTTGATGCTTCGTCATAGTGGTATTCAAACAGATGGCTGCTGACTACAGTTTTAGAATCTTATGTATTTCCTAGTGTTAAGTTCTTACCAAAATGGACAAACCAGCATCCAATTTCTTTCTGACATTTTTTATGTAAATTATGAGTTGACATTGTAGCCCTGTTGGAATCCAATAAATCCTCATGAGCTTCTTCTCAGAAGATAAGTTATACCACATATTTATATTTTCTGTAAGTTTTTGAAATTTGGTATGTATAATCAAAAGTGGGACTAATCTGAGTTTAAGTGCTTTGATTTCCCAGTTATTTAATTTGCTAAATTTGTCAAAAGCAAACACTGACATCTGGTTGCCAATTGAGTTTGTGTATAACCATTTTATAAATTAAATCTTGTATCCATTTATTAAATTAAATTTACCATGAGAATAGTGAGATGTTTTCTCTACTTAACCATTATTGGAAAAATTCCCAAATATTAATCTTACCATTAAAAATATATTAACTGATAAGACAGAAGACGACAAATGGGCATGTTAGAAAATACCTTGTACATAGGTTGTGGTGACTAATACTTCTTATCATTTATAATATTAAAGACTGCAGTTCTTTTTCTGTGTTTATTTCTGTATCAACTTCAGGAGCTGGTTGCTTAGCATTGTGAGGATTTAGCAAGCAACAGGCCATCATGACAGAAACTTCTGTGGTCGTTAATGGCTTCTGGCCAAAGTTAATGGACTGAGAATGAACCGTTGTTTACTAGGAGGACTTTCTACTATCAAGTGGCTATTAACTGAGCTACTTTTACATGAAATGTTAGGTGTCTGTATTTAAAAAAAGGTTTTATTGGCTTATGGAAAAATGTCCACTGTACTTCATTCATTTTAAAGATTGACATTCAGCCAGTATGTGGACTATCCATACGTTGGGGCCTTGGACCTGCTGTGTGCGGACACCGGGGATGCATATTACTTGATTATTGTTATTTTCTTGTACTTTCTATATTTTTGGATGCTGCTGTGGCGTGTAAATTCCCCCTAATGTGGGATCAACAAAGAGCATTCTATTCTATTCTATTCTATTCTATTCTATTCTATTCTATTCTATTCTGTAATTGATTACTGATGGAGGATGAGGTCAACTATTTAAACTAGCTGGTTGAGGTTTCTCAAAAATAGGATAGGGGTTGATTCAGTTTTCTGAAATGATGCTCTTATGAGGATGCACAAAAAACTTCTAACCATGATTCCCTCCAAACACACTCATTGTGTAAGAGTGTGGTTCACTGATAAACCACTATAACAAGAGCCATAGTCCAAAAACACACACATTGAGTTAAACATGGGACTGATCAGAAGGATGGGAATCAATAATGTATGATTAGAACACGCTCAGGGAACAGAAGTGAAAGAGGTTAATAAAGCAGGGAAATCCATTATTTCACTTTACAACCAAGACTTCACACTTCAGTCACTGTGATTTGCACACCTGACACACACGTGTATAGATGCAAAAGCTGACACACATGCATACATGGACAAACACACGCTGACACACTGTCTTTATCAGTAAGTGTGATGGCTGTTTCTAAAAGCTGCTCTCCAGTATGCTTTTTTATTCACAGGTGAGGAGCAGTTGTGTGAATGGAAGCATAATGTGAGACAGTGTTGGAGGGAGACACGGGAGAGCCCCGACTCCTTTTATAACGCTGCCTCTCAACAGCTATTCAGCACAGCCGCCTGATGATTCATTGTGCATTCACAGCCATTTGACATCCTGCTAGAGTTTCAAGCGTACTTTATGTTGCTGCAACTGAGACTATTCACTAGCACAAAAACAAATATGCTGATCTGTGTGGATGCCACTTTATGCTGGTGCTGAGAAGATTAGTTAATCTGATCAAAAATGAAATGAAGCAGTTTTAATTATTGATTATTTAGTCTACAAATGTGCTTGAGATCTACCTTGAAAACATCTATTTCTTTAAACTATTCCATTCTGTTTTTTAGTGCAAACAAAAACAGGCCTAGTTAAGATCAGCAGTGACCTCTTAAATGCGGTTCATTCTTTTCAACTCTGTTCTATTTCTGTTTCACCTTTGCCGATATATGTGATCCCCTTCTGAAGTCTGTGGGAGTCTGTGACATTGTATATCAATGGTTTTGCTCCCATCTTGCAGATTATATTAAATTGCACAGAATCAGAACTGCTGGTCAGAAAGTCCCACAGGGTTCAGTGTTGGGACCACTGTTATTCATCGTTTTTCTCCTGCGTCTTGGCAGCATCCTTTGGCAATATTGTATCAATTTAAATAATTTTTCTTCTTGGCTTTTGCCTTTATTTATCAGAGTAGTGGAGAGAGACAGGGAAAGGGGGGGGGGGAGAATGGGGAAAGATCTGCAGCAAATGGCCATGGTCGGGAGTTGATCCCACGACTGCTGTATCGGGTTATAGCCCCTGTTTGTGGGTCGCCATGTTATCTGGTTGAGCTACCAGGGTGCCCAAACTGGTATCAGTTTTCACTGTCATGCTGACACTACACAACTTTATGTGTCCACTAAGCTCACTTTTACTTTTCCCTCCAGTATCCTCACTGCTTGTTTTCAGCATTTACAGATATGGATGACAAACAACTACCTATAACTCAAAAGTAGGAAAACTGAAATACTCTTCACTCACCCCAAATGAACACTTTGAAAACTGTTACTCACCCCATACTGCTGAAGCCACTATATCAATCTTCACACAGGTTTACAGCCTTGATGTTATTTTCGACTGTATCCTTTCTTTGTCTAATGATATAAACAATTTCTCCTGGATTGCCTTTTTCCACCCATGAAACATCTCCACACTATGCCCTGCATCATTTAGATACCCCGTCATCCTCAACAAACTCATTCACCAACTTCAAGTCTCAGATTGCAGCTCAGATTATCACACGTTCAAAGTCAAGTAAACAAACTTCTGATTGAACTACACTGACTTACAATGGATAAACTTTAAAGTATTAGCAACAACTTTAAGCTCTCCATAGTACTTCCCCCGCCTATCTCACAGGCCTTTTTCAGACTCCCGCTCCATGCAGTTTTCATCAACAGATCTACTACCAGCCATCAACCTCAGCACAGTGGTTGCCAGAACCTTCTCCTGTGCTGCACACAAAATTCCTTCCCCTCACATCCACATACTTTACTCCATTACAGAATCTAAAACTGCTCTCAGGACCCATGTTTTTAAACTAGGGTGCTAACTTGAACTGCATAAACCGCATTTACAGATTTCAACTCAATTCTAACCTAAGCTCTGTTGCTTATTATATGTTTTTGTTGTTGTTGTTGTTGTTGTTGTTGTTTTTTACTGGTTTTATGTAATGTAAATAACACTAAATGTTAATTTTGAAAAATAATAGATTATCGTTAAACAAATGTTCTGCTTTTAATCGTTGTGATAACATTCATTTATAGAAAGTATATATTTTTTCTTGGATTAGACTCGCCATTACAGAAAATGTCCTGTTGCTTTTCAACTGTGGACACACTGTTAAACAACAGTAAGAGTCAATGTTTTAATAATGAGACAAAAATCTGTTAATGAGCTGCATTTTCTTTGTTATTTTACCAATTTATGTCTTAGTTTGTGACACTAAGTATCATAAAAAGTGTCACCAAATAAAATGTATTATTTTTGTTGTTTTTCTCTGGACTACAATCACATCCTAACATTGCCCATGTCTTAGCTGCAATGCCAAAATGATATACAAAGTGATGTTTGAAAAACATTTTTATAAAACTACCTTGTGTAATCTGGGTTTTGCAGAATCCACCTATATCCGCGTCCTTGTGGTGATAAGGGTTTGCTCTTTTTTTTACATTTCATATGATTGTGACATGCATATCTGTGGGTTAGGGACTGGTAATAAAACACAAGAAGTAATTCAAGATTATACTTTGCGCTCTGTGAACTTTCAGAATCATCAATCAGTTAATCAGTCAAAAAGTAATGACAAATGAATTATTTAAGCTGAGTCCCAAAGATTCAGTTGTACACCTGAATCTACTCTATGTTGACTAATTGTTTCAACACGACAAGAAGGACTACAGGAAGGTTTTCATTGCAATGTCTGTCTACATTCTGAAACTATGTCTCTTGATGTTTGCAGCAAGACACTGAAAGGGCAAATGGTTTGTTAGTTCACTTACATCAACACAGATCTACAGTACATTTATATCCTCCCAACCTGAAGTTCTTCTGTTTCAACCCCTCCCTCTGCAGGAACGTCTACTAATGAGCCTACTGCCCAGGAATGTTGCCATGGAGATGAAGGAGGACTTCCTGAAGCCGCCTGAGAGGATCTTTCACAAGATCTACATCCAACGTCATGACAATGTCAGGTATGGGGGTGTCATGACAACTGTGGACTGCAGAGGTGTGCGGAGGGGCTGGAGTGTTTTGATTCAGGTGTCACCTGCTGTGACGTCAAGGTCAAGAATAGAAGGAGAGCAATTAAGATTAGCCATTAGACAGATGCTATCAAGCTACGTAAGGTTAGAAAGAGAAAAGGGATGGAGTGTTGTTACCACCACCAGCAGATTAAAAATGGCCATTTCTGCCTCACCCACCATTTGTGATGCTTTTGTTTTGGAGACAGATTTTCATCTGCGAGAGAATCACATAAAATGAATCTAGCTGCAGTATTAGTTAATGATTAAATGTTAAATTTCTCATGTTGTTATTTAATTAGAAGCTCTTTCTACCTTCTATTGCATGTAGTGGTCTTTGTCAGATAAATTATCACTGAGAGGCACCACTTGGGACACATCGCTAGGATTTCTGCAGGTCTATCAAGCAAACTGATGACATTTTACCTCCAAAATGTTCCATCCATACACCTATAATCAAAGTTTTTATGATAACAATTAAGGAAATGACAACATGGCACAAATGTGACAATGTGGGCATCACTTACAGTGATAAACCTATCATTTGAAGAATTTTATCTTGAATTCACAGCTCCTTTTAGACTTATGTGGCTTTGTATGTGTTTAAACTCATTGTTTAGCTGTCTTGTTTACAACTTTACTGTTCTGGTTCACACTTACTACTCTATTGGTAACATTTTCAGCCTCAGCAGGCAGTTTTTGGTGATAAAAACTCACTAAAACCTACTTGTACATTGCCTGCTCATTACCAAACAGCAACTAAACACAGCTGGTGACTCGCTGGTGAACACAGAGGAGCATTTAGCAACAATGCAGACAAAGGCGACTGGATTTATTTTTTGGTACCTTCCTCCGCTCTAACTGACTGGTGGGGAGACCCAAGTATTTATTCAGGGCCACCTGTGGCTTGCTCCTCATTTAACTAAGTGAGATTAAATATTTTTGGATTGTCCTGACCTGTCCTGATGGCTAAGAATCTACTCAGGCAATTTAGTGTTATACAGAAACTGGCCCTGGTGCCTGAAAGAGGATCCTGATCTCCTCATTATTATTTAAAAGCTGCATCAAGGTCAATCTTAAATGTCATCCTGTGTATTCATCTGTTAATCTAGTGGTACTACAATTAGCTGGTTGCTCTTACTACTTACTTTTTTGACAGAAAGCAAATCATTCTCAAATCATTCACAGTCTTTGTGTTTTTGATCAATCAAAAAAGAACAAGCAATTCAAACATTATACTTTGGGTTGAGGGAAATAGAACAGTAACATATATAGATAGATGGATTTCTAATAATTGCCTGCTGCATTGCTTGATTGACAAAATTAGGAAATAGTCAACTGTTTTGCTGCCTGATAAATCACTTAAGTTAATCAAAAAATCATTCACAGGTTCTGAATTGTTGAATAGTAGATTTTCAAGGTTTATTGAATTTCTTTTTAAAGTGTAAGTTTTATATCTTGGGGTTCTTAACATTCTGTAGAGTAAATGAAGAATTACTCAAATAGTTAATAAACATCAATGAATATTGAAAATGTGCTATATTTACTGTTCTCTCCCTTTAAATTTTACCAGCTTTTTCCAGAAGCCACCTCTATTGCCCTTGTAATGAAGCACATATTACAGAGTCTAAGAACCTAGCTTGACTTTGAGCTGATTACATTCCAGCGAGGCAGTAAAAGAGAATAGGAGAGCTGTATTAGTGCTGCTGAGTGTAGGAGTCGAGGGCTAGCATATCAACAGCACTCCTGTCAAGAGACAATCCTCTCCACTCTCTCTCCGTCTGTCTGCTCGGCTCCCACAGTCACCCACAGCTCGGGAACATCGCTGCCCGCTCACCAGCCACACTGCCGCACTGGCACTTGGCCAAACATCACGCCGCTGCTCCCAGTGAGCAGCTCGCGCTCATCTCCGGGGAGCTGCTGCAAACACAAGCATGCACACATAAACACATGGCAGTATGCTGCCGAGCAGGGGTGTGACAGCTCCATGATCTGACCCCCCTTTGATGTGGCCCCGAGAACGTTTGATCGCACGCGCATTTAGCTTCACCACCACTCTGCTCCCCCCCATCTCCTCTCTCTCTCCCCCGCTGCCATCCTCTTTCCTTCTCCTCACCCAGCATGCACCAGCACGACCCGCAGTACGGCACCATTCAAAGACAAATCACACTACAGAGCTCTTCTGTTGAGCAGCAGTCGTGATCCCAGCTTTGCATACATCAGGATCCTCAGCAACTATACTGTGTTGCCAGAAAGAGCACAGCGACTCAGTCACGATGCAGAGGAGGAGCCCTCCTCAAGCAGCCACAGCTGTAACCTTAATATTTTTTAGGCACCAACAGCGAGCAGTTTGGCATCATACATCTGGTCAGATTTGTGATGTTATTTATTCATTCTCTGATTCTTGTGGAACTGCTGTTTGGACAGTGCTGAACAAGACACAAAAAAACCACTGTGCTGGCCATTTCTCAAAATACACAGGGGGATCTATCCTTGTGTGTACCTCACTACAACCTGTGGAGTTTAGGTGTGCAGTGACTGTTTGCTGAACCTTTTATCTCCTGGATTGTTTGCAATCACATCTGAGTCACTGTAACTTGGCAAGTCAGGATTCATCCATGTGTTGAAGAGATGTATCTTGAGCTTTAACAAGAGTGATGTACGTCTTTTATAGCCTTTCCCAAACTTATAACACACGTGAACAAGAGCAAGGAATGGATTGTCTGCTCTAACAAAAGCTACAAATGTTTGCTTGACTGTAAATATAGCTGATCCAACCTGGAGTTACTTCTGAGGTCAAGGTGTAGATTATATAGTTACCAAAAAGTCTCAGTTCACAGAAGCACATACAGTATGTGGGAGTCCATCCTGTAAGTGACTGTATCAAAGTTTATGGTAACATTAGTTGTTCTGACTTAATATCTATTGATTTTGGAAACTCTACAGCAGCTCTTGTCAGACTTATTTGAAATAGACTTACATTATTATTATTGAATTTCCCTTCTGGGATAAATAAAGTATTTTTCATTGTCAAACACGATAGCAACTCTTAGTCCCAAAAACCTCTTCTCTTGTAATGTTAAAAGTGAAAAGCCTGTAAGCCACCGGACAAACAATGTTATGTAGAATAAAATAGTTGGATGTTACATTTTTATATTCTTAAAATAAACAAGCTCTACTCTTCTCCTTCGTTTCAATGACACGGATCATTACACTGTGAGAATGCCATCTCTTTCAGATGTTTCTGCAATATTTTAATATCTTTCGCAAGATTCTTGTTAAAAGGAGGCAGACCCTTGAAAACTAACATTAGCTTCATATAATAATTCATTTCTAAACAGAGCTATAAATTAGAAGCCTGTTTTTGTCTCTGCCCGTGTTATCACTTTAAACCGCAAATGGGCCGTGCAAGAACTGAAGGCTTGACGGATGTGGCAATCTGTCATTAATAGCAGCATAAAATCTTCCAGGCTCAGCGAGGAACATGTTTCAGTTCATCAGAGATACCTTAGGTATCTAAAAAACGGAAACATAGCTCCTGTGATAAAAAAAAAGCAAACAAACAAATATTACCCAGCTTGACACACTGTTCCAGCTCTGATGCCTTTACTCCATTGGGAGCAGTGATTTTTCACTGAGTCAATAAGATCCATAACACCTTGTTTTGCTGCCATCTGGCCTGCCTCTGAGCAAATGAATGAGGGGCTAAGTAGCTTTCAACACCTTCCTCAACCCCATTACAGCAGCTAGCCAGCAGCAGCCAATTTAACTCTGTAGTTGATTCAGTGGTTGGCCTATAAGACAGTTTCACTTACCCGCTATTGGATTATTGTACTTGCTGCTTCACTTCTGATCGCCATGAGCCAATTTCTCTGCTCCACTGTGATCTGTTGGTATTTTGTTCCAGAAAGGGTAGAAAAATACTATTTTGTACAGCTAGCATACTCCATCTGTAATTATAGAATTTATTTTTTTATTGACCTGTAAACTGTAGTATGTTTAATTGATGAACACAAGGAGCAATGAGAACCAAAATCAGCTGTCACAATGACTTTAGATTAAAATCTCTTTGCCTTTCTCTCCTGACAGCATCTTGTTTGCAGATATTGTGGGTTTCACCAGCTTGGCTTCTCAGTGTACTGCTCAGGAACTGGTCAAGCTGCTCAACGAGCTCTTTGGGAAGTTTGATGAACTGGCTACAGTAAGTGCTTTTCCTCCCTGCCAACTGCTACCCCTCAATTCAACGACCTTAAAACAAAACTGATTATAATCATTAAATTATCAACAAAATACAACTGATGTGCAATAAAATCTTTATGTAATTGATACCATGGATGGCTAAGATAAAGTCTTTCTTCAAGAATTTAGGCTATCCAATGATTGATTGCGGGTTAGTAATAATAAACTTATAAAAGTGGTTTGATATTTTATACAATTATCATGTTAACAAACAGAATATACAACACAGTATACTATTGGATTTCCATTCAATATTCTAGGGTTTTATTTAGTTTTGTCAGGTTCAATATTCTCTGTTTAACTGATTTTGTGGTCACTTGTGTACATACTGTAAAAAAAAAAAAATTTTTTAAAAATCTGTCAACGCCTTATAAATTTCCATACAGCAATTCTTCAAGCAAGCAGTTGCCTATTTACACATCCAACAGATGTAGAAGCTCTGTTTTGGGCCTCCTAATACATCTAAGTTCCATTCACTCTCCTTTCAGCTCTGGCTTGGTCTCCAACAAATCCTGAGGGAAATATTGGGTTCTTTTGCTCTAATGACACATCACACATTTACTGATTACTCAGCTCCATCAGGTGCCTTTAGGCAGCTCCAAATCCTGTGCACCACTACTGGATCTTTAAGCTGTGCAGAAACAAAGAATATGACACTCCATTTTAACACCCATGCCCACAAGTGGTTAACATTTGTCACATCAGTCAGGAAAGAACAGACTGTTCAATTCAGTTCAATTCAACTTTATTTGTATAGTGCAGTTTACAACATATGTCATCTCACAGCGCTTAACATAGTAAGGTACAGAGCATACAAATTTAAACAGAGAACCCAACATCCAAAGATGCCTTTGGACACTAAAGGTATCTTACACTAAATTTGGACACTTTACTAAACCGAGAATGCATCTGGAGCAGTACATACTGATAATGTGTAGGTCCATCTCATGCTGTAGAAACAGCTCTGACTCTTCAAGCTATATGCTCCATAGACCTCTGAAGGTGTCCTGATACTAAGACGCTATGGGCAGAGGCTTTAAATCCTGGAACTTGGAAAGTCGGGCCTCCATGGATCAGGCTTGTTTTGCCAGGACATCCCACAAGTGCTTGATTGGATTGAGACCTGAAGAATTTGAAGTCAACACGTTGAACTCTTTGTCATTTTCCTTAAACCATTCTTCAAGAATGAAGAAGTGTGGAAGGGAGCATTATCCTGCTAAAAGCAGACACTGTTATCAGGGATTAGGGCTGCTATAAAGGGATGTATGAGGCAGCAGTATTTAGGTTGGTGGTATGTGTCACAGTAACATCCACATAAATGCAGGACCAAACGATTCCCTGCAGAATATTGCCCAGCACATCACATTGTCTATGCTGGCTCACCTTTTTCCCATAGTGCATCCTGCTACCATCTTTTCACCAGGTAACTGATGCACTCAACCACCTACATGATGTAGAAGAATATGCGATTTATCAGATCAGGCCACCTTCTTTCATCACCCATTGTTGTTGATGGATCGTAGCACAACGACCACCCCTCAATGAACTCTGTCACTGGTTTGCCAGTTGTCCTTGTTTCAATGACTTTTCGTAGGTACTAACCACTGCATACCAATCAGTATGCAGACCTTGGTCCTTGTCAGAACTGCTTAGATCCTTATGCTGATTTTCTTCAACATGAAGAAGTGATTGTTCACTTAGTGTCATATATGGACCACACCCCTTGGCACGTGTTATTGTTACAACGTAATCGTGCTATTCACTTCACTTGTCAGTGGTTTTAATCTTGTGCCTGAGTGATGTGTAGCTAGGTCAACCAGAAAATTTCTGAGTGACAGAGACTCAGAGCGTTCCCAAAATTATAGTAACTCAAGGTCAAAACATGCTACTGCAGAAATATAGACTTCTTCTCTTTATGTCTGTACTGTAGTTTGTCCTTTTGTTTACCCTTGTGTGAAAAAGACAGACGTCATAGTAGGTAGACAACTTCTTTGTTGTCAAATAAAACTGGCTGTTATTCAGAACTGTCCAGTGCAGTCATGTCTATGTGGGGTTTTTTTTTTGTTGTTGTTCCCTTTTTTGTTTTTCCACATGTCCTCCTTTGTCCTGTCAACTGCTTATGTGGTTCATTTCCAGTTTAAGATAGTCTCTATTTTACACAGGCCCCTTTATAACTACAATACACAAAAAAACAGATTCTGGATGGGCACTTCATGAATGTTCCATCTCTACAGCCAGATCCTGTCCACTCAGTGGGCTAACGTTAGATGGGTAGGCTGCCAAACTTGGCTGCTTGGTTCTAGCAATGGTTTGGCATTTCAGCGACAGTACAGTCTTGCTTTTAGCCAAATTAAAGTTTGGCTGGAGTCAGTGGGCCAAGCATGTTTATTCAATATACAGTAGTCTTTTTACTGTGTTCTCTTATCAGTCAGTATCAAAGATAAGTGAAACGGCTTGTTTTTTTTTTACCTTTGTTAACAGTGAGACTCCTGTGTCGATCATCTGACTGCTACCGACAGCCAAAGCATGCTGTGGCAAATGATCAGCGAAAGGTTCAACTGATACATAATTATTGTGACTTATTTATTTTATTTCTTTTGCTTTCCTGTATCAGTTGCTGAAGATAGTAAAATGATTGTTGATACAGACTGCTTAGATATAACAAGTTACAATATGATGATATGATTTATTTTTAGAAGGACAAAAAGTGAAGTAAGAAAACCAAAACGTTGCTTCCCCTAACTGAATAATGGGGATGCATTTGCTGCAATTGCTCCATTGCTCAGATGAAAAGACTATAAAAGATGGATGTAGCGAACTGCAACTTTAAGTCTGGCTGTTGCCAACTTCGTTTAAAATTAAATGTAACAAGCAGTCTAGACTGAGACATTGAGGACACTACATACACTGATGGGGTAGCCTGCTTTTAGAAAATACCCAGCGTTATTGTCTATTTTTGTTTCATGCTGCATTAAAAAGTCCTGAAACTAGTAATTGAAACCATAAACTCACTAGAAAAAATGCTTACTGAGGTGATAGACCAGATGAGAAGAAGGGGCATTTTCTCATAAACTTTTGTATATTCAGACTTCCTTTTGCAACCAGAGATGTCACCCCTTGCTGGCTGTTCAGTGCAGAGGCTACGTCCATCTTTCACTGTATATAGTCTATGTTCAGATACCAATGTTGGTGACAGTGATAAGAATAAACTAAAGCAGGAAAGTTATCGGCTATAATAGCAAAAATAGTGAGCTCAGAAACACTCTGAAAAGGAACTGTGGAGTGACACATAGTCATTAAGTCAGTTGTTAATGAAACATTTTGGATTTTGTTACAAAAAATAAACTTGTGCTAAATGGTAAGAATTTGTCTGAATTACCTTAATTGTATTATTAGAATTATTGCATAATCCTGCTTACTTACTTATCAGCTGACAACTAAGTTGATGCTCATATGTTGTTTGCAACAGTCCGGACACTCCTGGGAAAACCAGGGTGAAGAGAAGTGAATACATCCCCCGCAGCAAACACACATTTCAACTCTTTCTTTAAAGGCACTGTTTTAACAAGCATGTGAAAAAGTTCATTTTTGTTATGTTTGCTGCAGGGGCGGATTTACTTATTTTCATTTTCAAAAAAAAAAATCTAAAATCTTCAATTTGCATACAACTGTAAGATAAAGTTTTCATTGGGAGAGTGTATTTGGTTTTGATTCAACAAGATAACTGCAGTGTCGCTGAGTGTTTTAACTCAGCCTACAATGATGGAGGCAGGCTGGCAGCAAGTGACTCCAAACAGTTGGTAAGCTCCTCTTTGTTGTTCCTCTGTAACATGAAAAAGCTTCCCAAAACGACAAAATGTATTATTTAGTCCTGTAGCTCATTTAATATGCCAAGCCATATATTGATCCAAATAGTGAAAGTAAAACTGGAGAGGCTGACTGACATGGAGGAGGAGTAGGAGGAGAAGATGAAGGTCAAGAAGGAGAAGGAACTAGAAGAAGGAGGAAGAAAGAGAGGAGGAGAGATGAGAGAACCGATTTTAAGACAGAGGGGAGATAAGGGCTGATGAGGCGGAGTGTTTCTGTGTGTGTGTGAGAGAGATACAGCACAATTGGGACCACTGACAGTGTGTACGGTAGCAAACACTGTACATCAGTAAGCCTGTGTAGCGTTGTTCTCTGGGAAAGAAGATTAGGTGAGTGATAGGTTATCTGCCGCCAGACCACTGTAATCATATTAATACTGCATGAGCCTCACACACACACGCAAGCACACAGTCGTGTGTTTCCATCACTTCAGAGGACATTACATTGACTAACATTCATTTCCTGGAGACCAAACCTAAACCTTGTGATAAGTAACACTCGCTTAATCCTAAGAATGATCATCTAATCTTAAACCTGATCTTCATATTAAAATGTAATAATTTACATAATAGAGACTTACTGTTTGTTTTCAAAAGGAAGGCAGGTCTCCACAGTGACTGTGCAAACACACTTATGTCCCCACAATAGGACTTTTTCAACTACACACATACACATACAAACTCTTTATCATCATAGTTGTATCCATGTTGTCAATAGAATAAAGCAAACACATGTTCATACACAAAGAAACTGCATTACCATCAGGCCAAACAGAGGATAGTTCTAAGTCTGGGCCTTTCAGTGGCACCTGCTGTACGTGTGGAACTTTTGTCACATGATCACAGGTGATTGTGTTTCTATCAGGTGAAGGATGGGATTGGATAAAAATGACACTTTTGATTTTTCAAGGATCAGTGTGTTGATGGAGACCATGAGATGTGGTTGAAATCAAGCTTTGATTAGGACACTGTACACTACCGGCCCACCATCAAACAGAAAGAGCAGTTAAAGAGTCAGATTTTTTTTTTTGAATGATGGTAGACACCAAACCAGAGATAATAGGAGAGTGAATATTTGATCTGAGTAAATCAGGTAGACACATACACCACCCTAAATATATTTAGTTTAGCAATCTTCTTCTTGTTTGCCATTAAAACTTCATTAAGAGGACATGGTGACTTTGTACCAGCTTGTGTCTATGCCACCTAGAAGCCAAATTTACTATAAAAGCAACCACGTTTATAGATACTCAGTGTACTTGCCACAACAATGTAATGTGCAATGTTAAGTGATTTAAAAGGTATCTGACAGCTTGCTGTGGGCCTGCTGTAAAATAATAATTATAGAAGTACAGTCGTGACTCGATAATCAGACCCTTTACGATCCGAAAACCTTGTTTTCCGACAGGTTTTTAGGAAAAACTAACGGAACCAATGAAGAATAGCTTTAACATACAGACAGCCTTGGATTCCGACTCTGACATGACATTTTATGTCACAAATAGCGATAACAGCGTATTATCTGACTTAACAATTTGACAGATTGGCTACGTTCAGACTGCAGGACTAAATTCAAATTCAATTCTGATTTTTTTGTAAAATCCAATTTTTTGTGAGTTCGTTCACATTTCTAATTAAATGCAACTTGTATGTGATCTGTGTGAACTTCATGTGACCCAAAAGTGTCCTGCATACACAGAAGAGGACACAATGTCACACGCAGCGAGCGTGCTCAGTGTTTGCGAAAGTAAACATGGATGGTAACGGTGGAGTGTATCTGCCACTCTTTCGCCGCCGCCACCGCCACAGCCACAGCCACCGATGGTGGAAACAGAACTGTGAGCACTGACTAAACTGACATTAGCAGCCAAGTACTACCTGTGTGTTCTGGTCACTTCCATCCCTTCGGATTGCACCCCTGGGGTGGACATGTCTCCCCCCGACTGAGCCGAATATTCGGATTTTCATCATTAATTGGATCTGTGTTGTTCAGACTGTCATGAAAAGACCAGATACAGGTTGCATAGGAGAAAAAAAATGGATTTGGGTCACTTCAGTCTGCTGTCTGAACGTATTTACCTTTGATGTCAACCGACAGGCCCATACACAAGCACGCCGGTCAGTTAGGCGTGAAATCCAGCAATGCGTAGTTCTTACAATACACTAGTTATTATAACAACTAATAACAATGAAATATTAACAACAAATTACCCTTCAAGCATCGAGCCCTCCTTATATCTCGACCTCCGTCTTGACAATCCGACAGCCTTACTATCCGACACAAAAGAAGGTTTCACATTTAGTATACCGAGTCGCTATTTAGGAGCAAATTCCTCATGGATTGCTATGTAGAACACAGCATTATAGCACTATAAAGTCACAGGGTTTATTTGTTTATTTTACATCTAATTTACATCCAGTTTTAAAAATTCAATCAAATTTAAGTTAAATTTTATTTGTGTAGTGCAGTTTACAACATATGTCATCTCACAGCACCTAACATGATAAGGTGAAGACCTTATGAATTTAAACAGAGAACCCAACAATCCAAAGTTGCCTTTGGACTCCCTCTGAGCAGGCGGTCGGCAACAGTGGGAAGGAACCAAAAAAAACAAAAAAACAAATTCGGCTGTCATCTACTTATTTTAATCATTACATATATGTATGTACTTTGTGAACATCAAAACTAGTTCATCAAGAGGTTTCCCATCATAAATAAAGTCTTCAGTCTTGTCCAAAACATGACATTTACACTCAACCCTCAGTGTGCCACATACTTGACCTCCTCTTCTGTGAGGCCAAGAGATCTCTTCAGACTTTACTTTTGCTTTCTACATGCACACACATGCACACGCACACACAAGTCACATGATCAGTGGGATTATCCCCCTTGAATTCATTCTGCATCGCTGCAATCAGTCATGGCTTAACGTGGGGAGAGAGACAGAGGGAGAGAAAGAGCAAGATACAAGGTGATATAAGGCCCGCTATCAGTGCTCCAGCGCTCAGCAAACCATTATATGGAAATCTTGTGATGAGGATATATCGTGTGCATGTGTGTGAGTGAGTTGGTGTGTGTGTCGCTGCAGCTGCACCCGCACACCCACACACCCTAATTGAGATTTATACGCTGTCGTGTTAGCGAGGGACAAATTCTCTTTCAAACTGGCTCTGTCACAACTGCTGAGCCTGTCTGACTGCTGTATGCTGCACAACACATGGATTCTCTGGGGGCTCGCCCCAAACTTAACCACAACAGACACATGCCTCACCCTAACCTTCACGTAATCACAGTGCAGACAGGAATGAATCAAGCCAAACTAGGGACACAGATTTTACCCTCAATCGTCCCCAGTCAGCTGCTTTAAAATCCCAAATTTGTCTTCAAAAGCAAACACAGATACCTTTCTCTTGAGACTTGGCTTGCTGTCAGCTTATAATTTGTCTCATCTCTGTTTCTATACGTGCACATACACACACACTTCTGTTCCTAACGCTGGGTTAATCATCCACGTTTTGAATTCTCATATCCTCCCACGCCAGAATCTTTCTGCTCCCGTGAGCAGAAAACCAGAGCACCCTATCTTCTCTCTTCTCATCTCTGCCTCTTACCCTACAGTTGTCATGAATCCTCTGTATATGTGTATGTGTGTGCACGTGTGTTTTCCACTGAGAAGCTGCCTGCAGGCGAAGCTTCGTTGGGTCTACTGTTGCAATTTTGTGATGACTGTGCAATACATTGCCCAAACATAACCTTGTGAAGGCAACTAAATCGAAGTACCTGTTCAGTACTGTATGTTTGCATGTAACCATTCAGCAGCTTGTTTTTTATTGCAGGTGTGTGTGTGTGTGTGTGTGTGTGTGTGTGTGTTAATGTGTTGTAAAAGTGTGTGTTTTTGTGTTTGTTGTGTGTCATCATCACTGAGTTTGTGCACAATGTGCACTGTGACAAATAACGGATCTGTCTTGGAATGTGTGGGCGGGATTCTACTTCAAGAGCATGTCAGAGCAATTAGAGTTGGCCTCAACTACAAACATACAAACGGTTGCACAAGCACACACATCTGATTTACATGAACAGATATACAGCTACAGCTTCTATGCAGTTTCTGTACAGTCATATCACATGTATGAGGAGTAAAAGTACACTAATGCAAGAGGTTCAACTGTTAAACATAGAAATGATGTAAAGATGCATGTGACCACTCAGTTTCTACACTATGTTTTCAGTGTCTGTTATCACTTCTGAACTTTCCCATTCCTGGGAGAAACTATTTGGCGTTCAAGAAAAAAGGGTTTAAAAAAAGCAGTGGTCCTGTCATAATTTGTCATTTATGAGGCAATCAAAATCAAACTTTATGAAATCTCTGATTCAGATGGAAACAAAAATAAATGTAGTAAGGTATATAAATAAAAAATAAAATGAGTAAAGACTAAAGTAATAGACAAACTGAGAGACTGACGTCACCGACCGTAGAAATATTTCATTATCATGGCCAAATATCTAATAATCTAGCAATAGGCTATGTATATGACTTATTGAAAAACCCCATGATTGTCCCTTCACCTCTACTGTATGACATCCTGAGAACATACCTATATGATTTTTTTTGGCAAAGATGTGTCGACAGTGAACTCATGGTAAACATATTTCTCTATTATGAATGCTGTTGTGTGATAGTAGGTAGTTTCAGATGTTCATCTATCTGTGTGTCTGTAGGAGAACCACTGCAGGCGTATCAAGATACTTGGGGACTGTTACTACTGTGTGTCAGGACTGACACAGCCCAAAGCAGACCACGCCCACTGCTGTGTGGAGATGGGGCTGGATATGATTGACACAATCGCGTGAGTGACACACACTGACATGTAGCCACACACCTACATTTTCTCTATATCGTGCATGATGCAAATTGCACATGAATGTACAGGTCAGTAGAAATGGTTTCATTACGTTTGCACGATGAAAGGATTTGTTTATCTGGTAATATGCAGGATATTATATGCACTTTCTACCTTAGTGGTATGACAGCACTTTAGAAGGTGTGTCTCATTCACCTATTCACGCACACATTCATACACCAGTGGCGACAGAGTTACCATGCAAGGTGCCTGCCTGCCACTGGGAGCGACTTCGGGTTCAGTGACTTGCCCAAGGACACTTTGACATTTAGAGGGGCAGGGGATTGAACTGCCAACCTTGCGAGGACCTGGGCCACAGCTGACCATGAAAACGAGCCTACGCCACAAATTTCATTGATGTTTGGAGAAATGTTATGCCATATATTGCAGAAGAACTGAATGGCTTTTAGTGCAGACAGTCACACAATGTTACCATTTATAGGCCACATTTTAGCTCACATCTTCTTACTGAGAGGTGCAGAAGTCCATTTCCCATCTAAACAGATTGTCATCATTGTGAATTTTCTGCAAAACTCTTTCTATAATTCTATTCCTACTAATGACAAGACACAGGAAGCAATGAAGTGATGAAACCAGTGGACACGTACAATAAGAAAGACTAACTAAAAAGCATTGCATGGGTCAGCAGAGAAGAAAACGTCATATGTCAAATTGGCGGTGGCCGTCCTGGGGTAGGTGGATGTAGCACATTTGGTGAAAGTGGATTGCAATGGCATGTAGACAACTCATTTGTCGCTCTCCATGCAGTCTACTCACCTGCTCCAGTGAATCCTTCGTCTTGCACAGCATGAAATTCAAGTTGAGCCGTGACTGTGACAGTTTAGTAAATAGGTGCTCATTGTAGCTGGACCCAATGTCTAATTGATCACACCTCTTAAAGTAATGTTCAACAAAATGCAACAGTTTCTGCAGTTTTCACTTCACACATGTGTTTTGTAGCAATGAAAATGGAAATAATTAGTGAATGAAAATAAGATTTATGATACAAAGTTGGTGAGATTATGGAGTCTGAAGTATGTCTTATACTGAATTTAACAAGACAGTAGGTGAACGTGGAGGAAGTTTGGAGGCCTGGTTTTCTCTGCCAAAAAAGTAGGGAAAATAAATTAAATTAAAAGTAAATTCGATTTTTATTATAAGATACTTGGATATTAGTTTGTTCTTATTCAAATCTAAAGTAATTCAGATAGGTTTTAATCTTTAGGCAAAACTTTGCATTCCTAGTTGTTCATTTTTGCACAGTGTCACTGGGCTGACTCATAAATATCTAATGTTGCTCAGTGTTGATGTAGTAGTAAAACATGACAGGCCTACATAACTGTGTTGTCTGAACACAACAGAAATATCCTTGCATGTTGCAATACTAACTGCAGATAGATGAAATATCAGACAAATTTAGCAGCTTAAAGATGCGTATTGCTCTCACCCTCCCCTACAAATATGCTGACACACACATACACTGAGCACCTTTACCTCATTTTCTTGTACGAGGACTTGCCTGTCATGTTCTTTCCCCGCTGCTCTGTCTGAGTGGATGGATGCCGCTGTAGGAGATCTTAGAGAACAGGTGCTGCCATACACACTCATCCCTCACAGTGTGTGTGTGTGTGTGTGTGTTTGTGTGTGTGTGTGTGTGTGTGTGTGTGACATCCCTCCTTCAGCCTGACAGAGAGACCACATTTTCTTGTCTGCCACCCTGTAAACACACACACAAACACACACTTTGTCAACCCTCTGCCGCTCTCTATTTCCTTCTTTGACTCCGTTTGTGACTTTGTGGCTGAAGTGGCTGACCTCCTGCTGGTGACAAGGAGTTTTGTGGTGTGACTTGGGAAAAGTCCTACTTCATCTTCATTGCACCACAACACAGCCAAGTGAAGGTGGTCTTCACATGTACATGCATACCAATACATCCATCCATCCATTATCTATACACCGCTTAATCCTCACCAGGGTCATGAGGGGCTGGAATCTATCCCAGCTGATTTAGGTCGAAGGTAGGGGACACCCTGGACAGGTCACCAGTCTATTGCAGGGCTACACTTGGAGACAGACAACCAAGCACACTCACATTCACACCTACAGACAATTTAGAATCACCAGTTAACCTCAAAATGTTTTTGGACTGTGTGGGAGGAACCCAGAGAACTCAGAGAGAACCCACGCTACACGGGGAGAACATGCAAACTCCACACAGAAAGATCCTGGGTGTCCTCACTGGGACGCGAATCGGTGACCTTCTTGTTGTGAGGCGACGGTGCTAACCACCGAGCCACCTTGCAGCATAAATATACATGCACGTGAAAAATAGATACATACAAGCATACCCTTAAAGTGCTTGGGAAGAACTTTTTGTTTAAAGAATACATTGCAGAGTAGAATGTGCTCTGTTGGAACAAAGTTGCAGTGTTGGAGCACCATGTCCCCACAGGTCTGAGAGCTTGTCTGCCACATAGATCAGGCCTCTGTAGAAAGCCACCTAAACCAGACTACTTATCTGTATTAAATAAATTATTCAACTCAAGGAAGGTCAGTCATTTCTGAGAAACAACAAACATGTGAAAAATGCTTGCAATTTCACATCGTTAATGCTTTAACACCTTCCTGCAGCTCTGCCTCATATGTGAAATGAGCCGCTCAATAACCCAAACTAAAGATTGTGTCATACAAAACCACAGGCTACTTATGAGCTGCTAATATGTAAAAATTGTTTTATTTATACTGTAAAAGTATCTTGATATTTATTTTAGAATATCTCACGAACATTTTCTTTCACAATCTTAAAAAAATGTTCATGCTAAAAACAAGAAAACCTGTTTTTACCCTGAATATATATCCCAGTAAAATAATAATGAAACAATAAAATATTTTTAATTATTTTTTTTCCAGCATATTGTTTTTAATGTTCTATATTTTGTCACTGAAATAGTCGTTTAAGTTTATTATATAAAATCATAAAGTTTCCTATGGCTATTAACCTTGATGATGATTAGCATTAAGCATGATGATGGGAATGTAATTAGTATGGCATGATTGTGGTCATACACTGATGTACAGGATAATTAAAATTTAGATTTTGTTAAAAAGTCTCAGTACAGTGATTACAATTCATCCTGAGGGGAACATGAATATCTGTATCAAAATCACAAAATTCCAGGCGCCCCTATAGCTCACCTGGTTGAGCAGGCGACCCATGAACAGGGGCTACAGTTCCTCTGCGCGGTGTTTGTGAGTTCGACTCCCGCTCACGACAGTTTGCTGCAGGTCTCTTCCCATTCTTGTCCCCCCTTTCCTGTCTCACTCTCTCACTGTCCTAACTAGTAAAGGCAAAAACGCCAGAAAGACAATCCTAAAAAAAAAAAAAAATCACAAAATTCCATTTGACAGTTTTTGAAAGTTCACTCAACACCACTGATGTCAGGATCATGAAGGCACCTTAGGGATTGTTGGGGAGTCACATATTTGAGTAGAACTCATCCTCTGACGACCAATGTTTGAACTAAGCTTAATAGCAACCCAACCAAATGCTGTGGAGATATGTGATTCTAGACCAAAGTATTTGACTGGTCAACAAACCACCTTTATCATCTGCACAGCCACGCTACTAGCACAGTGAAAAAATGTTCCAAAATGCCTTAAACGTTAAATGTCATTGTTTTTGTTTCAGCAGTTAGAGATTAATGTGCCTCCTCCCTGCAGGTCGGTGGTGGAGGCGACTGAGGTGGATCTGAACATGCGTGTGGGTCTGCACACAGGACGGGTGCTGTGTGGCGTGTTGGGCCTCAGGAAATGGCAGTATGACGTCTGGTCAAACGATGTCACACTGGCAAATGTGATGGAGGCCGGAGGGCTGCCTGGGTCAGTACTGACTGTTACACCCACTGCAACTGGACTGAAACACAACACACACTCACACAGACACACACAGTTTCCCAGCAACAGAGATAGAAGGCAGCCTCATGATGTACAGTATGCATCCAATCATAGCATTCACAGATGATTTTTTTTTCCCACCGATGCACACTACGTGTAATTTTATAGACTTGTCATATTTTATGTTAAGTAATAAGGCCATTATTTTCTCTCTCAAAATTCATAAATATATTTTAAGAAACTATTAAAATTCTAAAAGTGCAAAACTGGAAATGTTTTCTGTATCTCATTAATATATTCTAGCATCTTAGTTACAAGATCTCAAAATTAGAATAATAATTATTGGATATATATCTAAAAGGTCTCATAGTTACAAGATAGTGAATTTGATTATGAGCTTGTTTTTCTAATTATGATTATTATCTTGTAATAATGAAGAGAGTTGGCATAGTTACCACCCATGTCATAGACAAAGCTGTTGTTGCTTTGAGTAAAAAAAAAAAAAAAAGTAAAAAAGCCAGAACAGCAGTATGTTTCCATGTGTGATAAATCTTTTCTTCATTATGAACACAGCAAATGTGGGCGGCAACGGAGCATTATTTTCATAATCGATTGAATATTTGCCCGAACTACTGATAAAGAATACAGTGATGAACTGCCAGGAGAAAGTGTCTGGAAGTCTGGAAATGTCTTGTTTTGCAACAACCTTACTGTTTTGGCTTGAAAATACACCAAATCTGTGTTCAAACTGATTATCAAGACTACATTTTTTCAGATAAACTGATCAGTTAATTGACAACTTGTTTGAGTTTAAGGTTTCTGGATTGTTGAGGATGATACTGATACTGACATATTACACAATGTAACCACAAGACTGTTTCTACATTATTTTCAACATATATGTCATGACCTTTTGTTTTAAAGGTTTGTATTGCATTACCTTAATGCTACTCTGCTTCTATACTCATTAAAACAAACTAAATTACGGCAGCTGCAGATTCTTTTGCCTGATTTAATCTGACTTTTAGCAAACAAATGCAGACTCTACTGATGTCCCATTTTTGTTTCCTCATGTTTGCTGAAAGAAATTAAACTCAGTCCTTCCTTCTGTTGAAACTGGTCATTATCATCTGAAGAATAAATACTGAAAACATGCCTCCAAATATTAAGATCATATCGACTCATAAGTGAAGAAAAATGTTTATATTGTTTTAAAAATTTGAAACTTAGAAACTGTTAGAATATTATTTGCAACCACAAAAAAAAAACGCTAACAATGTATTAGGTAACTCTGCAAAACAGTTCCGTGTTTGTTAATGTTTGTAATAAACAGTATCTACATAAGCTTATGTTGGCTGGTATACTGATGCGGATGATTCATCCGTCTAGCCTTGAAGTTTTTGTATGGCACTTGCTTTCTTCATTCTTATCTAGAAATGCTGCATCCCATTCATTTGCAACAATATGCTTAATAGCTTTTGTACAACAATAAGGAGTAGTAATGGTACATTGGGATCAAATCATTGTGGTCTTTGACATTCAAGCTAATTGTTAATGATAGTTGAATCATTAAATAGTGCTATCCTTATCTCAGCCATGAAAAATCATCGTGATAAAAGGATTCTGATTTGATGCCATGGCAGAAATGTTCTAAAAAGGACAGTAACTGCAGCGAAAAATAAGGCCGACTACTCGTATTAAACTAATGTCACTTCATTAAAGAAAACTCATGTACAGTAACAAGCAGATTTGCATTTAAAAAGCAGTGAAAAGAGGTCGTCTCTTTGGCTCAATTTGGTCTTGTTTCAAGTGAAGTAGTAAGATTTTAGGACTCGTTACCAGATTAAATGAGTCGTTAGGATGAAAATTTCTTTGCTGTGAAGACTTTTGAGCAAGCCGAGGGGCCATTAGGCTGATAAAAATAATGAGAGGGATAATGATTTGAAACCTTAGCGCCTGACTTTTATCACTAACTGCTTTTCGTCCTCTGCTGTGCTTGTGCTCCCAGCAAGGTGCACATCACAAGGACCACCCTGGAGTGTTTGAATGGCGACTACGAGGTGGAACCGGGCTTTGGCCACGAGAGACATGCCTTTCTACAGAAGCATCACATAGAGACATTTTTCATCGTGCCATCACACAGACGCAAAGTACGGCAGAGCGATTTCTTTCCTGTATTTTTTTTCTCACAACTTGAGAGGTGACACAGCTGTCAGTGTTGTAATAGTTAATCCTCTGATGTGGAGAGGGAGACGGGCCATGTGTTAAGCTGGCATACACATGGCTAGTATCACTATCTCACACCAACCGCACATGTGCACCAGAGCTGAGTGTGTGTGTGTGTGTGTGTGTGTGTGTGTGTGTGTGTTTGTGTGCTGAGTGTGCTCACAGCGAAATCCGCAGCAAAATGCACATGCACAACACTCGCACGAGCACGCACACATGAATAAACACTTGATATATCCAGGTTTTGTAACATCGCGCATTCACAGTCTACTGTAAAAATCCCACTCAAGCCTACTTTATTTCCATGAATGAGACAATTCTCCAAAGCACATTTAAATTCATGCTCTCATCTTTTAAGGAATGTCATGTCATCCTCTTCCCCCCCATTCGGTCCTGGAAAACCTTTTTTTTTTGTCAGATTTATTATCAAAGAACATAAATCTAAAGTCAGAATAACAAACTGAAGGTAAAATGCAGTTGAACACATTGGGATTTAACCAATACACTTTGTGGAGTTGGATTTTGCCATGTGGAAGAGATATTTAAACTGACTTCGTATATCACACCAAATTTGTTTTTTTTTTAAATTTCTTCTGCATTCTGGATTAAACTAATATAAAAATACATGACTTTTGATCCAGGCACAGATGATTTGATTGGTTATATGTCATAAGTAATGGCCAGTCAACACCAAAATGGGAAAAAGTTCAAGCTTGTGTTCCCAATTTTGAAAGACTTTGAAATTGTCTATAGGTGTGAATGTGAGTGTGCTTGGTTGTCTGTCTCTAAGTGTGGCCATAAACTGACGACCTGTCCAGGGTGTCCCCTGCCTTCGCCCTGAGTCAGCTGGGATAGGCTCCAGCCCCCCGTGACCCTCGTGAGGATTAAGTGGTGTATAGATAATGGATGGATGGATCATTACAAATGATCGGCATCGGCTCCCATTGGTTGACCCTTAATTTAATATACAGCATTATTTCTGAGTGGATAGCCAAGGCTAACCCTTTTGTAAATTTTTACAAACTTTTTTCTTTTTTTGTTTTTTAATTTGTAATTTTTTTTGTCTCTTATCTTTTATCAATGTAGTTGGCTGTTGGCTATTCTGTTTATTGTATTGTTGTTGTTTGTATGTATTATGAATATCCCAGCTTTATGTCTCCATTAATGTTAATATGTTACCATAGTGACAGGCTAACATGCTAAATATTAGCCAGACTAAATACTAGCACATGCTAAACATCCCACAAAATGCTCCATATCCTTTAAAAAAAAAAAAGAAAACACTTTCAAGGTAAAAGTGTGCTTAACAAGTTTTAAATTGGTATTTCTTACTACTTATTAATACAGCTGGAATGCTTTTTAAAAGAGAGATATGAACACAAAACATGCATGGTAGTACTTTTCAATCTTGAAAGGAGAGCTGGTTAGGCTTGTAATGTAAAGAATTGAATATCACATCAGTTTAAAATCAAACCTAAAAGCATTTTCAGCAGCCTTTTAATTTCTTTCCTCAGTATTTATTATTCTTTGTCTTTGTTTCCAGATCTTTCCTGGTCTTATTCTATCAGATATCAAACCAGCCAAGAGGATGAAGTTTAAGACTGTGTGCTACCTGCTGGTTCAGCTCATGCACTGTAGGAAGATGTTCAAGGCCGAGATCCCATTCTCCAACGTCATGACCTGCGAGGACGACGACAAGGTGTGTGATGTGTACTTAAGCAAACATGTGCATCTCTTTGCTTGCATGCATGTGTTTACCAGTACTGTACAGAGTACATATCGAGTATTTCTGGGTTACGTAGTAAAAAGAAAATCCTTTTAATGGGTTTGTATGTCCATTTGTGATGGAGTAAAATCCTGCTTGGATCTGTAATCTGCTACACACACAATCACAGGCAAACACACACAGACAGTAATCTGGATTTCTAGATTTCACAGCATTATAAGTACAACGGCACTCCTGCATTACAGCTACTTGTTGAGAAGTATGAGTATGGAATAGATAGAATGAGCAAACTCACTGCTCTTAAGCTCTCTGGAATGTGTGTGTATGTGTGGATGTTATACAGCACATACAGCATCCTCACATAGACATGTAGGTGTGTATATGCCAAATGATACTTGCATGTGCATATAAACATTAATTGGTGCATGTTAGTGTGTTTGTCACTACCTCTGTGTATGTGTGTTTGTTTTTAAAGCAATATGACGCAGCAGTGACTCAGTCACAGGGCTGCTGGTTCGTTGCTCGGTCGGCTGGTTGGTTGGTGTTCAGCGATTGGTGTTGGGGCATCACAGGGTCTGGCTGTCAGAAATAGCCTGCTAGCTGTAATCCGCCCAACTGTATGAGCTCGGCCAGGCATTAGTACTTCATGATTCTGATGAGGTTGCATTATGACTGCTGGTAATCACCCACAGCCTGGTATCATCTCCTCTAATAGCATTAGACACATTGTTACATGATTATCCAAGTAGCCAAAATCCCAGCATTGTGACACAGACACATTTTATAATAGAATTATGACACCGCAAATTGTTTGGGCTATTACAAAAAAAATAAATAAATAAAAAATCCTGTTACAATAAACTAAAAATGCAGGTTTTTGATGAACTACAGGACCTGCCACTGTACAGACATCACATTTTTGTCCAACTGAGCACTGTTACTTATTACTCATAATGTTCTGAATGAAGGAATGAACTTATGGTGTAAGTTTATTCATGGAAAAAATTGTGTGTGACAGGAGACAGAAATGAGCGCATGTGCCAGTGGCACTAGTTCAATTATAATACAAAAAATAGAAACTTTATTTGTACAGTGTCTAGGAGAGGGTACATTAATAAAGCATTTGTTCTCAACAGCTAATGCAGTTTCGTTTTATTGCAAAGTTGTAATTTGTACCCTCATAATAATAGTTGTTACACTAAGTTCATTTCCACAAGCCGTTGCTCGCTCAAGAGGTGCTGCAGTAGCTCTCCGCTGTTCAAAGCTACTGCAACAAATGTCAAATTTCTGTCATCTGAGCTTTTCCTGTTTCCTGCCTTTTTAAAAATAATTCTAAAATCAGCTGCTAGAATCTGTCTTGCTTTACTCTACAGTCTAGATATGCACTAAAAAAATCCTGAAAAAAGGGGAATTGCACAGAAAAGATGAGGTATTATCTCAGCCTCAGTTTTGTTTTGTTTTGTTTTTTCAGAAAAATACTTCAAGACTTGATGGATGAAAATGAAACTAAATGACTGTTTAAGATGGATGTGGAAGCTGTTGAAACACAGCAGCATGTAGGAGCAGAATTACATTATGATCTTTATAACACCTCTAGAGAGACTCAGCGATCGAGTGTAAGAATGTTTTCAATTTACCGTTGTAGAGCTGATGTAAATTTGTAGAAAACAGCATTTTCTATTTAAAATACTGCACTGTAGTTGACAAATATCAATATCTGAGACAAGCAGTGCTGACAACCCTTTGAATAATACCTACACTGCAGTTTATATGCTTGTTTTATGACAGATAAAGCACATATAGTGCTGTGTTTTGCATATTTTTTACACTTTGTTTCAGATCATCAAACTGATTTTAATATAAGAGAAAAAGATAGGACGATAAGAAAACATAAAATGCAGTTTTTAAGTGATTTCATTTATTGAAGGAAATATGCTGTCCAGCCCCACATTGCTCTATGTGAAAAAGTAATTACCCTCTTTGCTACCAATCTACTAAATGATCCTATCATTTGGCAATTGGGTTCAATTTCACCAGCCACACTCACGTATGATTACTGCCAGGCTTGTTGAATCTGAATGTCACTTAAATAGAACCTGTCTGGCATTGCGAAGTAGGCTAAAGGGTCTCAAAGAGCAGCACATGATGCCACATTCCAACGAGATTCAAGAACAGATGCGAAACAAAGTCATTCAATCTGGAAAAGATTAAAAAGCCATTGCTAAGGCTCTGGGACTCCAGAGAACCACAGTGAGAGACATTATCCACAAATGGAAAAACATGGAACAATGGTGAACCTTCCCAGAAGTGGCCAGTTCACCAACATTTCTTCAAGAGCGCATCAACATCTCATCCTGGAGGTCACAAAAAAACCCAGATGAACATCAAAGAACTGCAGGCCTCCCTTGCCTCAGTTAAGATCAGTGTAGACGGTTCTACAATAAGGAAGACACCAGGCGAAAATGGCATTTATCAGAGAGTTGTAAGGAACAAACTACTGACTAAAAACAACATACAGGCTCATCTGGCATTTGCAAAAAATATCCAGATGAGCCCCAAGACTTTTGGGATAACTTCCTGCCAACTGATGAGTCAAAAGAACTTCTTGGAAGATGTGAGTCCTTGATAATCTGGAACATTTAAGTGTGAGAAATATGCAAAAATACAGCACTGTATACTGTATGTATGCTATACATAAAGCATAAACAATATGATAGCTTACATTATAGATGCTATTTACCATGTTCCTCTTGAATACCATGTCATTTAAAAATATATATGATTACACACAAGTGATTGTTGATATTATTTAAAGTGTTGTCAGTGCTTCAAATATGCTGCTCTGCTGTTGCAGGGAGGTTTCATGGAAAGGATCTCCCTGTGATACACCTGCAAAACTTACAAAAACTCAAAAAAACTGTGAAAACACAAATTCACACACAACAATGTGATGAATCAATCCCATTAGAGTTGTTGTTGTTGTTATACTACCCTCTATTCCACTTGGAGACTCCATTCTTGTGCCATAGATAGGTGTCTACTACTGTTCTTGCAGGATAGTCTCTGCAGGGACACACATTATGGACTGCACACCTACGTCCACAGAGGGGTCCTGCAGACTGTCGCAGACTCTCGTACATGACCCTAGTGGAACCTTGCATACTCGTGGATGTGAAAAGTACATTGGCCTCAAGGGAGAGCTGGCCATTACAAGTTTTAGAAAGGACAACACTGAACCAGGCACACAAACAAAATTAGGCTGAACATCAGGTGACATTATGTGAAGGTTGGGATAAAAATGATTATGGAAATCCAAATTACGAAATCTAAAATGAGATAATACAAATAGGTAAAGGAAGATTTAAAGCTGTCTTGAATTCAATTTGGAATTCCAAATTCCAGTGATTGAAGGAAAAAAAAAATTCTTCTTGCTCTAGGGATAGACAGCATATGTATGTTGTGAAGTAAGAATATGACTGAAAGAAGCTTCTTTGAAAGACCCAATGGCCATTTGTTTAAGAATCTCTTTATAAAAGAAATAAAATACAATAAAATGACACCAATGATTCTCAAGCAGCACAGCGAGAGAGACATGTCCAGCCAACTTTGGAATACAAAACAACAGCAACAAGTTCATGATTTTAAGCTGTAAACAAACCTTAATGTACTGTGAGTCCATTAATGTTTCACAAGTTTAGGTTATCACTGTTGTAAGACTCAGGCTTCAGAAAGAAAAACATGAATTGCATCTATAATGCAAAATCAATTATAATCTTGGTTACTTCACAACATTTTCTGCATGTTTCTCAGCCACACTGTTCCTGTTTTACATGTTCACAGTATGGTGTGGGTCAACTTTGACCTCCTCATATCAAGTGTCTAGATTGAATTTTGAAGCACAAGTCTATTTAGAATGTGTGAACAGTTAAAATGGACAGTTAATTCTTGTTTTACAGAGCAGGGAGGGAGTGTGTTTTTTTTTTTAGGTTTTACACCGCAAAACATCCCCTGTCACATAACATCCTGTCCTAGTTCATTGAAGACATGAAAACAAAACAGCTATAATGATTAAAGGGAAAACATATTTAGACTGAAAATGGCAAGAACATTGTGGAACTGTGGGGTTTATTACAAAACAATTTACGACAATTACAACCATCAACACAATGTCCTCACTGCTACATCAGAAAAAAAAAAACATCCTTTTAACTAATTATAACTATTAACTTTCAATTGTAACATTAAGTAAAATTTAGAAAAGGCCCAAAGCCAAAAAAGACAATTTGTAAACTAGCCTTCACTCATCTTTAAAAGACCACATCAGTGACCTCTGGTACAGTGAGCCTTTCTGTTATAACCTCAGGTACTTTTACAGTCTCATGACCCCTCTTTTGATGTCTGTTGGTTAGCTGAGAACTGATGGGTTTTCACATGTTTATTTTGAAACATTGCGGGTGCTTGTGCAGATCTCGCAGCAGTGTCAAGGCAGTCTATGACCTCTGCTCCTTATGTGCACCACATATAATCATGTATGCTGTTTTACTCTCACTGTTTCAAGATTCCCCCTTGACACTTCAAAGTGTCCATCTTGGTGGGAAGCTGGGTGAATGTAGTGGGAATGCTGGCAGTTCTCGTGACAAGCTCCCCCTTGAACTTGGTCGTTACTGTCCCACCAAAAATACTCACAGGCATGGCATGTACCCACACTGGTGGATCTAAAATCCATTTCAATAGATTCTGTAGCACCTTTACAAATCTGTTTTTTAGTGTATTTTTTTGTTAGCATTTTGATTGTTGTGGTATGTATCCCTGAAATGAAGTTTGTGTCAGAACTGCAAACAAAAATCAGGCAGCCAAACAAGAAAGCAGCCAGCAAAACTGCAAGTCCAACCATGAGTTTAGGATTAAAATTAAGCAGCACGCCTGACTTGGGTTTAAACTGTGATGATAATGGTTTTACAAAATTATATCGTCCTCCTTGTGTGACAGTCAGAGCTCATGTTGTAATGCTCCATCTTGTTTTAAATCTATTACACGGTGAATATTGGATTGAAGCGTGACATTAAAAAATTATAATGCAAATCAAATAGTAGTCACAGTATGTGTCAGTAAAATTGAAATGACATTTTCAACAAATCGTTCAGCCGTATTTCAAGATGACTACTTTTTTTTTTTTTTTGCATTATTGAGTTTTATTTTCTCTCACATTTTTATTTCTTGTTTGATAGAGCTGCCACATATCTGATGTCAGAATAAACTATCACTTAGTTATTCCAACAAAATAATAAACAAACAGCAACAACCAAAACATAGTTTCCTTTTTACCTTTTCTTTCATCAATAAACTAGTCTGACTCTTAAAATAAGAAAACTACGACTGATATGGGATATTGATTTTGACTCGTTGCCTTTACAGCTTTCAAGATGTCTCTGCATTAATATCTTCCAAACAAGCAATTCATTTCTTTGTAGTCTCCCAGACATGTATTTCTCAGCTACAAATTGTGCAAAAAGCTGTTGCTAAAAATCTGTTCATACATATAAAAACGATATGTATTATATTATTATTATATATTCCACCTTGTGTGCTAGCAAATCATGCTTAACCCTCTGAAGCCCAACAGATTCTGGGTGTTTTTTTTTATTTTATTTTATTTTTTTTATTGTGTTATAATACCATAAATCATAAAAAAGAAAAGTTAAATTTCCTTAAATGTTGGTTTTACAAATGATGAAAACTTTAGAGATTTGTGCCAAAATGGTTGTGGTGCCATAGTTTGCCTCAAAACTTTAGATTAAGTGAATGTTTAAAACTCAAAAATAGTTTCCTTCCCTGACTCAGCTGAACTTTACATTTTTTTCACCTCACAGTTGGTAGGATGGGGGACACTGTAGTTTAATGGTGTGTAATGAGCATCACATCCTCATATAGTCAGGCCTGCACGGCTGCAGACTTTGTGTCTTCTTTCCACTGATATGTGTTCAGTTGTAACAAACTCTCCTGAGTGCTGAGCTCACAAAACTCTGCATTTGTATGCCTCACCATCAGCTGAGAACCAGTCAGCTTTACCACAGAGACTGATCGTGTTTTGCTGTCTGACAGCGGCGAGCCCTGCGGACTGCGTCGGAGAAGCTGAGGAGTCGGACGTCCTTCTCAGCCACCGCCGTGCAGCACTCGCCAGGAACACGAGTCAACCGCTATATTGGGCGGCTCATTGAAGCGCGGCAGACCGAGTCCGAGACATCAGACCTCAACTTCATCACCTTGTTCTACAGGAGCAGAGACAGGGAGCGCAGGGTGAGGGCACACACATCTGCAGAGGAGCCAGCAACTCAGATGTCTACTTACAAAAGCATACAAATGTAACAAATGTATACTTTTCTCATTACACAGAAGGTAACATGCTTCGTGACTGCACCCCCCTGCCTTATTCTCACACATACACACCCTACACAGTCTCTAATTCTCTTTCTCCCCTTTCTGCCTCTCTCTCCCACGCCTGTTGTCTATGATGTGTGTGTGTGTGTGTGTGTGTGTGTGTGTGTGTGTGGTGTGTGTGTGTGTGTGTGCGTGTGTGTGTGTATGTAAGGAATCCACCCACCCTCTCAGGAGGGGGTGCAGATAATGATTTGGGAACGTCTGAGCGGCACACGTGATATCTTTCTCCTATGTGTGCGTGGGCAGAGCAATGAAGGAGACACAGAGCGAGGATGGGTTTATGTGTGTACATGTGTGTGTGTCTGCGACCTCAACATTCAAACTGGTCGGTGAAGAATTAAAACCATGTATAGAGTAAAAGCTAGTTAATTGTGTCTTGTTTTGAACATATTTTAGATGTCTGGTCCTTCAGGAAAATGCCACTAGCAGAGAAAAAAAAAAAAACGAAGACCCAAATTAGTGTAATAAGTTTGTTTACTCCCACACAACAGCAGAAATGTTTTCTCTCAGAGAATGCTGGCAGAGTTCAGAATACATCACTGTACTACAAATTTAGATCCAACTGAACATCAGATCTCTTGAAGTTATTCTTTATTTCTGCAAAAGATAAGAGACGTTTTATTGGCAGAAACATATGGAGCATTTTATCCAGCTTCTTCAGGAGCGAAGAGGCTTGGCAAAAGGGGGAAGGTGGAGATTTAAAACACGTATTCTGGTCCAAAAAAAGCTCTTTCATTCCCTTATTAAATAAATATTTCATTGGAATATTATAATCAGGGCAAACCTGTCTTTCCCCAGTTGCTTTGATAGTAAAGGAAGTGGGGAAAAAAAAGAAAGTGCAGTATTTATTAAATAGCTTTTATTGTACATTTGATGCACTCAGTTGTAATAAAAATAGAAATGGAGTTTGGAAGATATGAATGAACAAAAAAACAACTGCACATATAGAACTTGAAATTCACATATCTGGAGTTTATAAATTACATTCTTAATACCTGCACATTAGAGCTCTTCCTACATTTAAACACGATGCTCTAGAAGTGTATCTGACATTGTCCCATAATGAAGGATACATGGAAATCAGTTACATTTTTACCAATACCAAATACCCATACTAATCGAAACAAGCAACAGGATTACAGATAGAAGGTGTCCTCTTATCTCAGAATTAAGGTGCTGCACTCAATGCACACTCAATTTAAATGTGAAAGTCTGAGCAGAACCTACTCAGGAGAGGGTTGTGCAACTGTGGTGATCCAGTCAGGTTAAAAGGGAACTACCTCTGTGACTTTTAAAACTCTGACTTTCGGCTCAGCATACCGCTCTCATAGTACACTGCTCAGGAGCTACTGCAGAAGTCTGTAGTCACAAAAGAGATAAAACCATGAACAACTATGCGACTGTCACCTTAACACACTAATCCACATTTTTTGTGATAGCCTTGAGCAGCATGTCCATGTCTGTTTGAAAATAGCGGTTAGGATTCCTCATTAAAAAGGATCTCTGATCAGCACTGAATAGATCTACAGTATAGACCCAGTTAAACATCTGAATGAACGGACGGACGAATGGATGGATGGATGGATGGATGGATGGATGGATGGATGGATGGATGGATGGATGGATGTTTCCTATAATGACACTCTCCCTCTCTCAGTATCACCAGGTATATGACGACCATTTCATCAGCGCAGTGGTTCTGTCACTGATCCTCGCTGCTCTATTTGGCCTTATCTATCTTCTAATGATCCCGCAGTATGTACACACTCAGATATGCACACACACACATACGATTTGTCCATTTGTGTAGCGTTATTGGATCAATGTTGCTGGGGTTTAGTGAGGCAGCTGTCATCAGTGGAAAACTGGGAAAGCCCTGCTCACTGTGGCGTCTCCTTGTCTCTCAGGGGGATGCTGGTGCTGCTGCTGCTGGTGCTGTGTGTTTGTTTCCATGTGGCCTGTGTTATGTACCTGCATCTCACCAGTGTTCAGGTAAGACTCCCAGTCCAGCCCTGCTTATTCCTTTTTTGTACCGTATGAATGGGTACAGCTGTAAAAAGTAAAGACTGTAACAAGCAACCAAGATCTCAAGAAGTTACTGGACAGTCAGTGGTCTGTAGATGTTGAAATGTGAATACCCCAACAAACTCAGCGAGGTTATTGATTTTTAGCCAATAAAATGTCAAGGACACTTGGAATTTTTTTGTCTTTAAATCTCTGTCTTTAAATCCCTTGTTTTGTCAAACCAGTGCTCAAAAACTCAGAAATATTAAATCTACCTTGATGTTAAATAGAAAAAAGCACCACATCCTTACATTTAAGAGCCTGAAGTAGTGTTTGTCACCTTGATCAAAATCATCAGAACCCTCTCCATTGAAAATCAAGTTTGTTTTTTTTTTTACCTTGTTAACATGTCGGTGTGATGTTTTTATATGCTTGAAAACACATCATGAGTGAAATACACAGGCAGCACCTGAGCGTTTCCACTTGCAGTGTGCTGATGACAGCCTCAAGAACACAAATTCAAATTTACACGGTCTCAAATATAACAAACAGAAGGAACCAGTGCTGTCAGCTTGCTGTTCGCGGCTTTCTAGATCTTGATTTTTTTATCTGAATCTGAAGTTTGTGGTTTGAGTGTGCTGAATTACTCCAATGTGCCAATGTTACAGATTGTCATTGTGTAGTGTGGAGTAGTAGTACAGTGTTTCAGCAGAATTGCTGGCCAGAGAGGAACTTTAAAAGCAGAACTCTAGAAAGGGCAAAGAAACAAGTTTTGAAAATGCAGTCCTTCCTTTTGTCTTCTCTGTTGTAAACACCTTCCAACACGAGTACGTGCTTTCAAGCCAACAGTCAAGCTGCAAGTCATTTGTGGCTTCACATCAGATTTGAATCCTAAATGAAAATGCTCCATCTAACCAATTGAACCATCAGTGGGTTGTGTCTATTTCTAGCTATCTCATCCAATCTGGATTTTGTAAAGCCTGAAAACTGAGCCAAGAGAAGGTGCAGCGATCACGTTTTGTCTGAGACCATTTGCGTTACAAACTCCCAATGACGCCAAAAAATACTGCCTACCCCAGTTTTAAGATACCAACTCTGAACTGTGGTGTCACAGGTTTGAGCCAGGGACTTGTGTTGCATCTCTTTCACCTGTGCTACAACATAAAGGCAATAAATGGCCCAACAAAACAATTATCAGGTGCTTTTGTTATTAGAAGATACATTGAGCATGGAAAAAAAAATCCCAATTCATAGTGGAAAAAGTAAACAAGAAGGCAAAAAAAATCAAGTAGAAGGTAGCCAAATCCCCCCCAAAAATGGAGTAATATTATTACCTTCAATGAAAATAAACAGGACAAAAACAGGATTAACAAAACTGACAGTCCATCAAAACAATACCATCAACATGGCAAAGCACATTTTACATATCATAACTAGAATGTATGTTGTCATTAATGGGAGCTGTCATGGAACCAATACAACATCCACAAGCTTAACAAGCTTAAACTAAACAGTCCTATGAAGCTGGTGATAAACTCAATAAGCCACACAAAAAAGGGTGGAGTTTTCACCAGATGTGCAATCTCATGAAAACCAATATAAGTTTTAAAATATAATACAGGCTAAAAGCAACACCACTACTGTAGCCAAAGTCAGGAATTAAAGCTATAAAAAAACAAAACTGCAGACTGTAAATGTGTAGTTAATAGGCTTATCAATATAACTGTCCCTTTGTGTTTAAGTTGCTTATATGTGGGTTACTTAGTCGGGATTTAAGACTGAGTGTAGTTATCATCATGCATTGCAAGATTTTGTGAGAACAGATAAACTCCCCATATGCTACTCAAGAAAAAAGACAATCAAATATATATCCAAGTACTAAAAATACAACTTTTTCATGGTGAAGTGTAGAGGATGAATTCAGTAATCCCATATTCAATCTCATTCTTATGGTGTATAAGGCAAGTTTAGCCTCATTCTTTCAGCTGCATTCCTGGCAATTTTAAACAGTTTAAGTAGCAAGTAAAGAAAAAAAAAGTAAAAACAGCACTCAAACTGATAAGTGGACTTACTGCAAATCTTATGAGGTCAACACACAGGCTATTAGTCTTCAGTGTTTTAATCAGTCTCTGTATTAGGATTATATCACACTACAAAGACATGTAGAATAGTAAAATGGCTTTGAAATTTGCTTGCAGCTCTGAGAAACTCCTGTCACTATCTGCACACTGAGCTCTTCCAGGAATGGTGATGCTATTGTCCAAGTTGAAATTACTCAGGAGCAGGTTACGGATAAGTTATCATTTTGATGTAACCCAGTATGAAGTGAAGCACATCATGGTCCTGAAAGCCCAGACTTAAACTCAAAGTCACCTCACAAGCCCCAAATCCTGCTTCATAGTACAGACCTCAGTACTCACTCTGATTAGCACCTACAAGTGTTCATTCATTTACTGAAAGCACGATGGTGTCAAAGGCCCTCAACAACCTCTTAGAAGAATCCAAAGTGAAAGCAAGAGCATCATTTATAATCTTTTTGATTCTCTTTGTTGCGTCTCTCTTGTTATGTTGAGTCTCTCCTTAGACATCTCACAACTCTTTGAAATTGTTTTGACTTTCTGCAGTCGTTCCATAACTCTTTAGAACCTTTTTGAATCCTTTTGTGGTCACTTTACATTTCTTTTAAACTGAGTTTAGAATGGATCTCTTTGTGGTCATTTCACATTTCTTTTGGATTGTTTTGAGTCCATTTATGGTTGTTTGTTATGTTTTCGGGTGCTCTGCATCTTTTGAAGGTGATTTCATGATTTGTTGTGGTGATTTTGCATTTTTGTCACCTTGCGTTTAACTTTCAGTTTAACAGTCACTTCAAAAAGTATGACCACGTTTTTAGCAAGAGTCGCTGTTACACATTTTCTTAGAGAATATCACTTTGTGCTTGCCTTCTTTAACAGACTCTGAAAAATTGTTATTCTGAACAGATTTTGTTTTGCCAATTTTGCAACTTCTTATGATGGGATTTTTTTTTGTCTTTGAAAACAAAACTGCAAATCCTGACTGTTGTATGCTCAACATTTGAGTGGTAGTGATATGGTGGTTTATGCATACAGTGACATCACACGCATAACCTCTGTTTGACACTGTGGTGTTGTGCCTCATTGAGCTGTCATCGTCTCTTCTAATAGACCTGACCATAATGATCCACACCACAAAATGTATTCATTTTCTCTCCACTCCTGGCTAATGATGTGTCCAAAATGCTATTAAAGTAGATAAACAGGTGCTTCATTTGCTGACTCGTTCTGTCCAACCTACCCTTCTCTCTTCTTTGGTTTTAGTGCCAACCATCCTGCCTCACCATCCAGATCAGAACAGTGCTGTGTGTCTTTCTCGTTCTGCTCACCTACTCTGTCACCCAGGCCTGTGTGGTAAGTGTGTAATATAACATACAGTATTGCATATAATATAAAAAGGTTCAAGCTTATTTGCCGAGGACAATTTCTTACCTTACCGACTAAAAATGCGTTACAGGGTCTAAACAAATAAAAATATACAACAGCTGAATGTGGAAGTTCAGTGTTAGGAAAATAATGTATTTATTGCCCATCAATGCTAAGTAAAGAATAAAATAGAATAGAATAGAATAGAATAGAATAGAATAGAATAGAATAGAATAGAATAGAATAGAATAGAACAGAAAAATACTTACAGTCTGGGAAATTACTGTGGTACAGCAGCAAGAGAAAAACACCAGTCCCAACAGAAAAAGAGCCAAAGTTAAATACTATTTAAAAATTAAAATTAAAAATAAGTGAATAAAATAAAATAAATAAAACAACTGTACAAAATGTGCAAATTGAAAAAACAGTGCAAAGACAGAGAACTAATAGAGAGAGAGTATTGAATTAGAGAAAAGTAGTGTTATAATTCCATTTCTCATCTAGAAGACTACACTGTTTATAAATCTCTGCTGAACACGAGTTGGCAAAGAAACGCATCACAGCTGAGCAGGTGGTGCTGTGGATTCTCAGAAGACTTAAATAGTAATTGTTCAAGTGTAAAATGCCCATGAAAATACTTTAAACGTAAATTGGTTGGTGTTAGCATCGGCCCCAGAAGTTGGTCAGCCTCAAGTGTGTCTATGTGTGGGTGTGTGTAAAGTAAAATGCAGCCCAGGTGTTGCAGCAGGGATGGAATGAAGAGGCGGTCCTGTTGTCTACAGCCTTTGATGTTGTTCATCATTGGTTAACAGGTTAATACAAGCATTCTGTTTCTAATAAAATATGTTGAAGTAGAAGTCCAGTGGCTCTGTGAGCTGTCCCATGCTCATGGCTCATATACTGACAGTGTCAACATACCTGTGCAGCAGGATGGTTTATTGACAAACTAATAATTGTTGCCATCAAAGCAGTACAAAAAATAAATTATTATACCATAAGTGATCTCATTGGTGAATGTTCTATCTAGTGGCGTCATAAGGCTTCATTTTTATTTGATTAACTACCAGGAAATCTCATGATATTCCCAACAGCCTCAGACGTGTAGTTGTTGCTATTATCCTATTTGTTTGCTAGGAGGTCTCAGTTCCATATCGGCACAGTAGGTCGTATTTACTTATTTCATGCATGCATGTTACTACTGACTATTATCACGATTGTCCTTGCAGCATTGTTGCCCAAATTTTGGGCTGTGGATGTCAAGGAGGGCTTGTAAGGTGGTGCAGTTGGTAGCACTGTTGCCTCGCAGCAAGAAGGTTGCGTCCCGGTGGGGGCACCGGGATCTTTCTGCGTGGAGTTTGCATGTTCTCCCCGTGCAGCGTAGGTTCTCTCCAGGTTCTCTGGCTTCCTCCCACAAGGTCCAAAAACATGTTGAGGTTAATTGGTGATTCCAAATTGTCTGTAGGTGTGAATGTGAGTGTGCTTGGTTGTCTGTCTCTAAGTGTAGCCCTGTGATAGACTGGTGACCTGTCCAGGGTGTCCCCTGCCTTCACCCTCAGTCAGCTCGGATAGGCTCCAGCCCCCCCCGCGACCCTAGTGAGGATTAAGCGGTGAATAGATAATGGATGGATGGATGTCAAGGAGAAGTTAGGCAGAAGGTATAAGACAAAACTTAATCCTTGATTTGCAGACACACACACAGACAGCTGCGGACACAAGTAGAAGTTGCTGTTTCCAAGTAGACTTTCCAGTCTACTTGGAGACTGGTGGGAGGACACGTGCAGTATGTTATATCTTTGTGTATAAACCCTACTGCCAAGCATGCACATTGCTGCCCTTGCCACCAACTGTTCACATGGACACAACATTTGGGACATGTGAATTGTAGTTTGTGGTGCTATGCTTGTTGTTATTCTCATGATGCTAAGAAAACAAAAGCCTGCTTTTAAGAAGAGACTTGTGAGCAGATTCTCCTTCATCTACATCTTTATAATCCATCATTAAGAGTTGAAGTAGTCACTACCGGACCTTCAAGGTGCTTTGATTTGCATATGCTTTCCGCTGACAGTGCTCAAACACAGTATAAAGTCTACCACATGACTCCTTAGAGCTGCCATAGTTTATTCAAAGTGTTTGAGCTAATCTTAGCAGTAACAGCAGCCAGTACCCCCTGTGCTACAGATACACCTGATGGAGAATCTCATCAGTATAACCTGATTCATGTTCTTCCAGGTGGGTTGTGTTCCTTGGGGGAGAGTTGGGACAAACTCTAACCGCTCTGCAGATGACGTCCCTGCAGAGTCTCCTGAACCTGCCAACAGCACTGCAGTGGACAGGGCTTGTCCCAACATGGCGTATGCCCTGCTGTCCTGCGTGGCCGGCACCCTCACCATGGTGCCCTACCTCCGTGTCTCCTCGCTCCCCAAGATCCTCATGCTCCTCCTTCTCTCTGTCACCTACACTGTTGTCATGGAAACCAGCGGCTACCGCCAAGCTGTGGGGTGAGACTGTATATAATGTGTAGATTATATATAGAAAAGATGTGTTTGTAGTCAAGCATTCGTATGTATGTATTTGATGCCACTTTATTCTCCTTCTTATCAGAGGAAAATATATTTTGTACTACACTACACTTACTTGACATGGTTACTTTACAAAATAAACATTTTGCAAACAATAATCATACGTAGCTCTAAGTTAAAAGACTATATTTATTTTTCATAACACAACGGAACTGTGGGCTCTGTGCAACAGTGATGGTATTTTCCATTATTGTCTAATTTTTACAAGCCAAACAGTCAGTAGATTACTTTGGAAAATAATCAGCAGATTGATTCATTTTTAAGAACATGCAGCCCAGGACAAAATAGATTAAAATGTACCATTACTTCAACCAGTTACAACAGTAAACTGCTGCTTTTACATCAGTGCATTAGTAATATTAACCTAATGAAATGAAGTGTAATAGGAGTCAGGGACTTGGTTCATTTTTCTGCAATGAGATACTTTTATAATTGAAATACATTTGCCTGATTATACTTACTAACATTCACTAAGTAACATTTTAAAAGCAGGATGGTTACTTGTGATAGAGTATTCTTGCAATGTGATATTAGTACTTTTACTTAATAAAAGGACCTAAATACCACCTCTTCATCAAGTATGCAATTTAGTTTCATTACTTGCTTATTAATCATGTAATTCCTTGTCTTCGTGACAACATTGTTAAACTCCGTCTTGCTTTTGTGTCTGTGTCCTTCAGGGTTGGCTTTCTCCATACTAAAGGTTATGATCCTGTATTGGCAGTCGTGCTGTTTTGTGGAGCTCTGGCTCTTCATTCGAGACAACTGGACCTCAAGCTACGGCTCGACTATCTCTGGGCAACTCAGGTGTGTTTTTACATTAAACAACCTGATACTGCTACTGTGGGAAGCACTTGTTAGTAATCGAGTGTGTCAGTAGCAGTTTGGCCACTGATCGTGTGGATGGTAATTTGATGTCCTTAAGCAATGTATGGAAACACATTTGCTTCCATTGTGTGTGTCTTCAGGATAAAGTACTTTTAATTAAAATGTCTGCCAAATTAATGTTATTTTATGCTTGTATAATGTGGACTTTCCAATTAAGATGAACAGGTTTCAAGTGTATTTTTTAAAAATTAATTCTGCTGCAGTAAGCGGCCTCATTTGTGTACAGCATAAGCCAAAAATAAATTAGTGGCTCTAGTGGTTAAATTACATGATATAGTCTACTGACACTTTGACTATTCAGCATTTCTTGCTTCTTTTTTTTTTCTTTATAAGTGTGGATTATTATTGATGAAACAAAGAGTTTATTCCTTTGTGAGCACAAGGGGAAAATAATCTTAAATATTTAACACTTGACAGACTGTAGAATTCTTTGCAACATTTTATTTAAAATTTTAATTTGTATTATTTATTGAGGTAAAATTTAGGCAAAAATGGATAGATAAAATGTACATGTTTTGCTGCAGTTTACATGAATAGTCTTGTGTAGTCTCAGTGGATCTTGAAAGCCTGCATGTTTCTATTTTAAGAATGACAGTGAAAGTTTTTCTTGTTTGCAAATCATTATCTCCCTCTAGTGATAAGGGCAAGCAATTACATGTCCCTGTACGCTCTAAACTACAGTAAAGATTTGAAGTATTTTGACAACAGCCCATCAGTTTCACTTTAAATGTACACATGTATCACCCTGCTAAAGACCCACTTCTCCTCCTCTTTGTGTGACTGCTGGTGGTGTCTAGGCGGAGGAAGAGAGAGACGACATGGAGAAGGTGAAGCTGGACAACAAGAGGATCCTGTTCAACCTGCTGCCGGCTCATGTGGCTCAACATTTTCTCATGTCAAACCCCAGGAACATGGTGAGCATCCACAGACATGTCCAGGCTCGTCCAACAGGGATCATCTGTCTAAAAAGTGTTAACGTCTGTGAAACCAGAAAAGACTGGGTGCTTCCTGAAACACCCAGGAGGTGCTGCTTTATTGGCATACAGGCCAAAAGGTGTCAGAACTTTAGGGTTCAAACTGGCCTGAAAGAAGTGACTTTTTTAGACATATTTTGAGATATAAGTACATTTTTTTATAGTTGTGACTTCTCAAATCAAATGTGTTTATCACTTCGGCCTTATATGTATGACTTACGAGTTTTCCCATATAGAGAATTATTCTTTCAGATCTAAATATTTTCAATGTCTGGCAAAGTAAAACTATACAATACAATACAAAGAAAAAAAATGGGGAAGGATCTGAAAATTATATTTTTCTTTTAAATAGTTATATATATATCTTTGTGAAATCTGAATCTTTGAGCTACCAAAATGGTTTAAACAGTAATTCAGTGTCTGCTTGCTGCAGGTGTGTGTGTGTGTGTGTGTGTGTGTATGTTTTTTCTTTTTAAATAGAGCACTTTATATTGTGAAAAATGGGATAATGGCAAGGAAAGCTGAGACTGGTTGGGGTTTAGAGGGTTAAAGCCACCATAAAAACCTAGAGAACATCTAAATTTTGGTTCAGCAGGTGTATGTTGTTTTTGCTCTCTACTGTTACTGCAGTAAACTGCTGATAATAGTTAATGATGCAATGTTGGTGGAGGTTCTTCCATTTAGACCGACTGATAAAAGTCATATATATAATAAACTAAAACTAAGAGGAATGCAGATTAATTTACACCTATTATCAAATATCATAGAAAAGATTTTATAAAACTAACTAAAAGCACAGTAATCGTAAAATATATTTGCATTAATGTCTCTGTGCAGTATTAAACCCTACCACATATAGTCTAAAAATATACCTGATAAAGTTTGTGAGCCAGTGATACAGATTTTTTTTAGTGCTTATGATAGCGTCTCCAACTCTGTTATTACATCCTGTAAACATCCTGAAATGCATGATATTAGTAGCTAAGATGACTATTACAACTCATGCACACCGTTATTTTTAATGCAGCCCACCGTATCAGTCTCCTTACCACTGGTTACACACATACACCCACAAAACCAAAAGTCTGTCACTTCAGCATGTGTTATGACCTATAAATCACCAAATCCATGCAGGGAAAAATAGTCTAATCTGACCATCTTCTTTTGAGTCAGGTCGGAAGGTCAGGCTCAACAGTAGTAAGAGGACAGTTTTCAGATTTTCGTGAGTTACAGGCTCTGCTTTGACACACATACATCTTCCAGAGAAACCGCCTCAATGCCCCTGCAAGTGTTGGGAAATTACCCCAGCTGTTTAGGAAAATGGCACTGACTCTGTATTGTGGTGTTAAAGTGGAAGTGTGAGCTGACAGCCCCTGTGAGTCCACTGACTGATGAACATCCCCTCCACTGATCTCTGTTCCTGCCCTCCTCGGCTCCCTTTCCCTCTACTCAGGAAGGGATGAAAACATACATCCTTTGGCCTGTAAATCAGGGACTGGATAACCCTTCATGAGGACAAGCTCGGTTTATAAACAGTAAAGCTGTGTTCACATTGTTTTTGCATACTGACATATTAACATACTGTATTAAAAGTATGGACCTATTTATAGGTGTGATATTGGTATTCAAATTTGCTATGTAAAAACGAAAGTATTCAGATGTTACATATGAAGTTGGAGGGCTCAAACCAATAAAATATGTAATGTAATTGTAGTAAATCTCAATGTTTAGATTTAATTTTTAATTTTTAGTAAACTCACCTATCATTTCCTTTATTGCTCTAATTTGGTCTCTGATATTGTATGGATATTCAAATATATCTTACCTTTGCAATGTATATATAAAGTGCATACTTCATTTCAAATAGAGCAGAGCAACTACAGTCAGCACACAGCTTTGGTGTTAGCTGTCTAGTATATTACAGCAGCTCTGGGTTGCAGTGTGACAGTTATGAAGGAATTTCTCATACAGATGCAGAAGTCCAACAATTGATCAACTACTTTTTGAACTGCTGTTGAGTTGTATGTCAGGACTGGAATTTGTTAAGAATGTTAAAAAGATAAAGCAACACTAGTTTATCCTTCCACAATTAGCGGGGCTGTGCAGCAGACGGTGCAGGGATCATCTGAGGCTGAGACTAGTAAGCAGTGGGGGCAGGAAGTCAGGAAGTATGTTTCCAGCACATTGCTGACCCCTCGGTGCTACAGTGTATAGAAAGGCTTCCTCTCTTTCCTCTGGGCTAAAGTTCACCCATGCACTGTATTCATAACACAATGCAGCAGGACTTTGCTGCCTGGAATTTAATGTTTGACTGCTCCAGTATAATGGCTGAAAATCCTTTAATTGTATCTGAAACTACAGTTTTTACCGGCAGACCTGTTGTCCTTATGTAACTATGATTTGTGGAGGATACATGATACATGGAGACATGAATCTTTAAATGAGCAGCTGCTTAACTATTTTGCTTCCTTTCTTATTTCTGAGCTGTTTGTTGTTGCAATTTTGTCCCCTTTGCAAAATGTCCCTGATTTATACAACATGCATCATTTGCACATTTTTTTTGGAAAGGTTTGTTTAACCAATTGACATTAAGGGCTGATATCTAACCATGCAGATAGTTTTATTTATTTGTTGTGGTGGTTTTAAGAGGTTTGTCACAGAGATGTCTACTAGTCACATTGGAACAAAAACACATCCAAGGACTCTCCAATCCGTAATTTTTATTATAAATATTTTTGATATTTATTGATGATGAAACTTCTGTTTGTTAGAAAAGTTTGACAGCAAAGTTCTCAGCAACGATTCATGTGGTGTTCATGTTCAATAACGTCTGTAACTACTGTACACCCCATATGCAGTCTATTTCTGCACGGGAGTATGAAAATGTCCATAAATTCACAAGGAGCATCATCATGTGCAAGTGGTTTTTTGAATTATGGTGAAAAACAGTGGATTTCCTTCACAGAGCTTGATTTTACAATGTATGACTAAGGGATTTGTGTCTAGTGTGCACAAGACTAGTTTTGTAAGTGCACTTCAACAAAACTAATGGAAGCACATCAAGTCTAATAGGAAAACTGCTTCTAAAATCAATGCAAAAAAAAAAAAAAAGATGTGTACGATAAAATGTAATAAAATGACAGATTTTATGCTTTATTTTGGTTAAGTTCTCCAACAGAATAGGGCGTTACAGAGTGGGTAGTTCAAAATCCAATGAGTCTTTGTGTTCATGCAGTTTCTTGTTGTAAGAAAATGGTGTAATTCTGGCAACGTGTTTTTGTAAAGACAACATGCCTTTTAACCTGCCAGCAGTTTTTAGGGTTTAAAGGGTTAATGGCTCCTGTCCACAGCAGCATTGTTTTTGTTTTTTGAATCTCTGGTCACCATTATAATCAGTTTGATTCTGATTGAACTATACTCTCCAGGACCTGTACTACCAGTCCTATGCTCAGGTTGGAGTGCTGTTCGCCTCCATCGCCAACTTCAACGACTTCTACATTGAGCTGGATGGGAACAACATGGGAGTCGAGTGTCTGAGGCTGCTCAATGAGATCATCGCCGACTTTGATGAGGTGAGCAACATGATTTGTTCCATTCGTCCATCCACAAATAAGCAGTTTTTCTATCTTTTTTTGTTTGTTTGTTTTTTTAATGCAGATTTCATGTCTGCTTGCTCTGCCTTTATAAGGAGGGAGGCTTCAGTGCAATATGACCTCCATGTCATTTTCAAAGATGACATTGTGGCCGTGACTGAGGGTTAAAAAATACTGTTTATTGATGCAATATAATAAGCAATGGTTGCGGTTGGGAAAGTTCTTCAAAATAAGAAATCACTTACAGATGACGTTTGGCCTGCTTGGATCTATAATCAGCAACATAAAGCATTAATTTACTCAAACATGCTAAAATAGTCCATTAAATTGCATTTGGATTTGTTCACCAGCACAACCTATAATATATATAAACTTGAACTGACAATTTAGTCCAATTTGATTTGAAATTTGTAATAGCAGTAATGTTTTCCTCCTGTTTTTATCCCATTTTCTCCCAGCTGATGGATAAAGAGTGCTACAGGGATATCGAGAAAATCAAAACCATAGGCAGTACATACATGGCTGCAGTAGGGCTGGTTCCTACAACTGCTTCCAAGGTAAACATGCAGTAGCTATATTTAGATCCCGCATGAGTTTCTGTGTGTGTTTGCAGCGTATTAGCAGGTTTTGAGACTGTTCAGAATGTGCACGACATTTTTGAGAGGCCTAGTGTTTCCAAGTAAGTATTTCCTGGGTGTTGATATTTAGAACACTGTCACGTTTCACTCGCTAAAATCCTCTGTGAGGGATTACCAGCCTCTGTGGCGTCAGCATATTCTGCATTCATAAAGTTTCTTTAAACCCTGCAAAGCTGACAGACAAAAGGGCCCTTTCTGCAACTTTTGCAGAACTTTACACAAACTTAACACTGAGTGACAGTGGTGGTTTGACTTTGGGGAAAACCCTGATGCACACCTTTGTGGCTCTTGTAGATATTCATGTGTGTGATCGTGCAGGGAAATGGAGGCCAGCGTCACTTCTCAGCTCAGGTATAAGCAGGCACATTTCTGCATTAATGTGTCTGTTCTTCACACTTGTGTGTTTTTCTCAGGCGAAGAAGTCCATCACCTCACATTTATGCACAGTGTCAGATTTTGCCATCGAGATGTTTGATGTCCTTGATGCCATCAACTACCAGTCCTACAATGACTTTGTTCTGAGAGTAGGTGAGTTAGGAGACACACATACACACTCACTGGCCTATTTACACACTGATGTCATAGCTCCTGACCTATTGCACTAGACACCATGGACGCTTGGTACCGGTAAGTTTGGAAGGAAATGCATCACAGAATGAGCGTTCCCTCCAGGAAGCTCGTCACAGCGAGACCTGAAGTTCTGGGTTCCATTGTGTTGGGTATCCTGTGGGGAGCCTGCAACAGGAGCCCTTGTTTAATCCCAGTGTAACCTGGTGTACACAATGCCATCCTGTCTGCACACTGTGGGGCTCCATGTGTAAAAACAGTGTGTTTTTGTGCTTTCCTGAACCCACTTTCCAGAAACGCAACTTTTGTGCATCACTGACTTTCCAGAAAGTAAAAAAAAACAAACAAAGTGAGCAGCTGTGCCACATTTCTGTCCATCACTGAGATTGTCCCGAGCTAGCTGCAAAGTTGAGGCAATACCTTCAACTTACATAGAAGTGTCTTCTATGATATATCATATAATTGAATTTCCCTTCTGGGATAAATAAAGTATTTTTCATTTCATTTCATAGTGTCATAAAGACGAACATTACTTTTTATTTTGCCATCTTAAATACAATACTTTCAAATATTCTGAGCATGATACTGAAGACTCATTAACATGATGTTAATGAGTTAAATGTTAATGTTAAATTAACGATGTTTAACTGATGTTAAATCCGCAATTTCCCTGACGTTTCCACCAAAGGGATCAATAAAGTTCTATTCTATTCTATTCTATTCTATTCTATTCTATTCTATGATGTGGGGAATAAAATACTCCCTGTGGTTCCTTGTTATTTAACTCGTCACTCTGGATAGGATTTAAACTTATGTGGCATTGCAGGAGGTGCTTAGTGATGGACTCAGTGCATTGACATGGTGTAGCAGTGCTTCCACAGATAAGCCTGTATGTTGGTGTTAACATGTCGGCTTGGTGAAAACAACACAGCAGTCAACAACAGTCTTCCTGCATCATTTGTTTTTTTTTTGTTGTTTTTTTTTTTACATTCTCACATTAACACATTCTTTCTGTGGACCAGTTTTGAATCAAGAGGACAGTAAAATGTGACGAAACACTACATCATGCTCACTCTGCTGTTTATTAAAGAAAAGGGAGAAGAGACAATTACCTGTTGCCAAACAACACAAGGTAATTTCACCTGCAAATATTGGTAGAAAGGTGGAAGAATTGTCCACATATGAAACAGGAAAATCACCGAACAGAGCAGAGAATATCAAAATCACCTTCCCTCTGAGGGAGAAATAAATCCTATCCAAATCTGACTTAAGTCTAGTTTTGTGTATTGGTGATAAACTGCATACATATTCTGTGCTGCAATTGCTTTGTCAGGACAGAAAATAAACACAATCAACATATTTTTAAATTGTCATGATGAAATCACCTCACAGAGCTTAACAGCTTTGCTTATGTGTTACATGATTGTATATTAACCTCTTTTAAATTATGTAAGTACAGATACTGGTTCTCGCCTTGGTGTTATTTGTTTTTTGTTTTTTTAATCAGGTTTTGCCCAACAATGAGGAGGTTTGTCTATGGAGCTGTAACTGAGGACTAACTTAATTAAAGGCTTTAAATGAACACCAGCTCTACAGTCTGCAGTAACCTTCACATTATTTACAGGTTTTAATTAATAATACCAAAAGAATCAGGAAATGAACATGCTGATTTGGTTAAATAAGTAAAAACTGGATTTTAAAACTGGACGTGCAAGACTCTGCATAACCACAATGTCTTTTTACCTTACTTAAAGAAAGACTGCTATTATGATCAGCAGTTAGCTTGAACCGTTCTTTCCCGTTCTGCGACTGGAAACGTGTACATATGAGCTGTCCTTGACACACTGGGACATGACTGGAAAACAAAAAGTATCAACTTTTGACCTGTTAAAATGACACAGTAAGAGAAAACCCCTGGGCAAGCACTGTCATACACGTTGCATATGTAATTCATAAGCAGGTGTGCATCTAGATGATGTAAAAAAATAAAATATATATATATATTTTTTTTTTTATTTTTTTTTTAAATCTGGATATTTTCCAGTAAAACTCAGTAAAAACTGAAATAATAAGCTTTGCTTATGCAGTATGATGACCCAGACATTGTGGGCTCTGTGGAATGTTCACACACAGGTATCAATGTGGGCCCAGTGGTGGCAGGAGTGATTGGAGCCAGGAGGCCTCAGTATGACATCTGGGGGAACACAGTGAATGTAGCCAGCAGGATGGACAGTACTGGAGTACAAGGAAAGATTCAGGTACAGTTCTTCAGTCTATGTGTACATCTCCTCCAGATCCCGCTCTTCTTATTTTGTGATATTTATAGATATAGGTAAAAGAAGCTTTCTGTGCCATTGTACACAGAGATACATTTTTAGGAATTTGATCAATGGACGGAGAGAAACAAAAAATCTGTGATGTCGTTACAAATGATCTTTTCATTTTTGTGGTTGTTTTTTGTTTGTTTGTTGTATTGTTTGAGAATTGTGCATGTTTTGTGATTTTATTGTTGAATTTTGTGTTCTGAATGTATTTTGTGTCTGAGTTGTATGTTTTTTTTAAAGGCCTGTACAGGTTCACACACATGTACCGCGTACACAAGGGGTGTATGAGTCAGTGTATTTGTACTGAACTGTTTGGTACACCTTGTTATCCAAACACTATCTATTTGTGTGTTTTTGTCTGTGCTCCTGAACAAAATCCTACAGTGCAGGCTTGACCTGGAGTGTTTTGCCAGTGCACCAGTTTTCAGCCTTGAAAGCTGGACATACGAGGTGTGTCAGAAAAGTTCCAGGACTACCAACTACGGGTTGATGCATGTTGATTTTGCATGAGTCTGCCTGCCTGTCTGACTTCTGTCCTCACACTGCGATTTGACCGGCCACCATGTGAAGCTGACACTGTTCAATACACACACATCTCTCAAAGATTTTTCTTGTCGATGAAAGCAATAGAAACTTCAATTATCCACTGTCCTTTGTACAAAACACACAAGTTTCACAAAGTGATCAGAAAAAATGGCAGCTCCATGCTTTATGTCAGTGTTAAAGGGACCTGAATGCATTTCTAAGTGTTATCAATCTTTATCAGTCTTTCCTCAGACTCTATGTGCACCGTGATGTTTTTCTCAACCGTCTGTGTTTGTCCTCCAGGTGACAGAAGACGTCTATCGCCTCATCACCCAGTACTACAACTTTGTGTGCCGCGGCCAGGTCAGCGTAAAGGGCAAAGGTCAGATGCTTACGTACTTCCTGGAGGGGCGAAGACAGGCCAGCCTGGCGTCTCAAACCCAGCAGCAGCAGCCTGGGAGCGCTGAGCGCCGGTCGAGTGCGTTCACCCATGGCAGCGTGTGCACCAGGCTGAGCCCTGCCCCGACTGTGACCACATACGCCACCATCAGAACGCCAAGCCCGAGCATGGCTAAACCAACCACCTCCACCAGCACCACCAGGTACCTGCCGTCTGTGTCCACAGCCACGGTGTGATGGACACTGTCTCCATGGTGACCATCGAAAACAAAAAACAAGAGTGGAGGTGGGTAAATAGCACAAATGGCAGTAAGAAAGCTGTAGCAGAGAAAGCTTGTTAAAGAGGAAACGTTCTCCACTCTTCTTCTACTGTCTGTGGAACGCAGGGAGCTTGAGACACTAATCGTCTTGACTCGGCTTTAGGCTCGAGTCTGTGGCGGCCTTGATCAGATTCTCCCTCCACACTCAAGCCCTGTCTGTTGTTTCACACCGCAGGGTGTCATGAACAGGATACAGGATGCTTTTGCCACGTTGCTCTGTCATCAATCAAAGGCCAAGGATGTCTCCAGGATTTCAGAGTCGACTGCCAAAACTGTACCAACAACTACAATAAACTAAATCGAAATAAAAACACATCGCAATGCACAATTGATAGTGTAGCCTCTCACAACAGCCACATCCAGAAATTCCTTTCACAACTTTAGCTGACCCTTTTTCTCTCAGTATAAAACCAAATCAGTGCTGTTGCCTTAGCGACCAGTCCTCACAATGAGTTTTTTGCCATTTTTTGTTGTTGCCTTTTAGCTACTTCATTGATTTATTGGACACCAATTCAGATGAATTAAATACAGGGGCATTGTTGTCCAAGAGGTGTGTTTTTAAAGTGGATGAAGCCAAATGTATAATTGTAAAAGGCAGTTAATGGTATAAACTTGCCAAAACACAACAGGGCATTGCCTTCAATCATTTGCAGGTCGGTGATGCCATACAGTACATTTCTGCCCCTTCACTGAAAACCTCGAACGGCACATGAGGTAAACTCTTGATTCCCTGAGCCGAGTGCTCAGTGTCTTTAAGTGCATGATGCCACTGCTGCATTTCAGTCATGTTTGCTGTCTGTTTCCCTGTGATGCTTGACTTCCAGATTCTTCCTTGTCAAAGTGTAGCAATAAAGCGGTTTGTCTCCTCTCTCAGCCTATTCACCCCTTGCATGCTGTAGCCAGCTGGATCCTACTTTGACCTGATAGTGTTTGTAGCCAATAGAGTGTGCATAGCTAGCCACACCAGTCTGTATCTCTGTGGAGTAGAAGCATGACTTAGAAAACCTATTTTCTGTATTGTGCGGGTGTGATTCCTTCTTCCTCATCAAATTATATTTAAAAGAGAAAACTTTTTTCTGCGTGCTTGTTTATGAAGGAATATTTTCTATGGTTGAAATATTCTGTTCTACTATTTTTTATGAACTAAAGCTGCTTTGGTAAAGAAAAGAAAACTTCTGTTTATGAGGAGACACCCAAACCTCCGTGTCTGCCTTCCTCATGCAAACCCAGATGATTTATTTTATGGTATAGCATGCTACTCACAGTACGGCTTACCACAGCCATTAACTCTCCTCTAATCTGTTCTAGCATGCACTGCCTGCAAGCCTGTGGCTCTTACATGCATGCTTTGATGAAAAACTAATGCAGGCCGAGCAGCGGACACGCAGTGACTCTGTTTTAATGTAGTCCTCATGCATGTGCTAAAGGTAGCGGTCCTCTTGAATGTAAGGTGCTTTACGGTCTTCTTCATGAGCTTGGTGTGCGAACCTTTTTGAGGACATATTTCAGGATAGATAGACATCAGGCCGGGGGTTCCTCCTCCTCCCCCCCATTCCTGCTGTAGTCAACAGGTGGCTGGTTTTCAAATGTGCCAACCTATTTTCATAAACATATCAAACTTTTTGTGTCGAGCTGTAGCACAACTGAATGCGTGGCTACAGTTACTGTGTTTTTTCCTTTTGTTGAATGCCTGTATTTTTACTGTTTGAGCTGTTCATTGACAGTTTTGTAAATCAAAATGATGGCAAGTGTTGATTTTGGAGAGATTTATTTGGACACCATAAAATGACAGAAATTATGTTTTACTTCTTATCATATTTAAAACAGATTCTATATGTAGCTTGAATGCTTACTTTGAGTTTCTAAGAGGTTTAAAATGAGGATTTTTATACACTTGCTTTAAAGAGTTGAAAGAAAGTTGATGGAAAGGAGTTGTGTACAATATTTTTCCTGTAAATTGGATATTTTCATACTGTATGATACGGGTTTCAATTGTTATATGTAGGTATTACTAGCTATTATTGTACATTGTAGAGTCTTTTTCAGAGATATATTATGAATGATCCGATATTTGTCAAGTTCTTCTGTTGAAGATGTATTTATTGAGATGTTTTATGTGAATGTAAATTTTGTTAAAGACAATATTTTATACTAAGTGTTTGCACTGCGATGATATTGACGTATTATGATTATAAAAATAAAGCCAGTGGGGAGACATCTCCAGAAGTAAGAACGCTCTTCCTGTTCTCAGTTTCATACACACACACACACACACACACACACACACACACACACACACACAGTGCATATGGAGAGGCCATCAAACTCAGTTCTAAAGTTACGTAACAGCAGAAAAACAGAAGAAGTTGGAGAAACATCGAGGTCAAAGTCACCCTGATTTCAGCAGTGTTTTTCAGCAGTGTTGGCCTCATGCTGATGATATAAGCACGTCTGCTACCATAAAAACATCACTGTGGGGTGTGTGTGTGTGTGTGTGTAGAAAGCAGATACTGTACAATATAACAAGAAGTGTGAAAAACACCTGTGTCCTCAAAACATGATAGTAACCACAGGTGGAAGTGGTTGCAATAAGGATTATTCAGTATCAATTCATTTTTTAATTTAAAACTGAAAAACTAAAGTGACATGGCTTGGCTGTGTAGTTTTCTGAATGTAACACTGTCAGTGTTTTTAAACTCATATGATGATGTTTACATTGGCATGACATTAAAGACTTCAGGGCTTGGAAATTAACTAACCGAGGATTTGTAGTGTATAAGGGCCTATTATTATTTAAAGTTTGGTAAAATTGTTTTTAAAATAACTTTTTTTCTCAACCTTTAATTGAGCCAGCTTTTAACATAAAGTCTGTAACATATCAGAAAACTGCTGAAAATAATCAATATAATTGTGAAATCAATAAATTACTTGATTTGTTTAGTCAACAGACCCAAAACTGAAGTAGATGACACCATAAAATGATTAGAAAGTCCATTAATCAAATAGATTTTCTTAAAAAAAAAAAAAAGTGGAAGAGAATCAAACAAGAAGGTGAACCATGGCAGCACTTCCCCAAGATGGACCTCCACAGCCAAAAATGATGTCACCTCAAAAGCAGAAGTTGGTTTTCTTGTCGTATTGTTGTTTTTCTTGTGAGGTAGCACATAGATTTTAGGAAAATATATAATTTTACTAACAACAGAATCTAAAATCAGCTGACCCTTGCAAGGCTTAACATAATGTTTAAAACAAGTTTGCAATTACCATAAATATGTGTTAGTATGACACTAATTTAATAATTAAATAAGTAATTGAACAATTTATTAAACAATGTAAATAGGTCATGTCTGACTTAAAGATCATGTGAGATGATGATGGAAGATGGTGACCCTTAATGTTGTTGTATCCATTGTTGTCAAAATTCAAACGAAGCTTGCAGCTGTCATTTTCAAATAAGTCTGACATTTTTTATGTTTGGGTTCAAATGAACCCCAAAAACTACTAACAATTACTCTAAGTGAGTGAGCGTTACCCAGATTTACAACATCAGCAACACTTTGCTCAGAATCATTCTACTTAATTTTGTATCTACAGGGTTAAAACTGTCTCCCCCTGGACATGGTGAGCTCTGCTCTGTACTGGCTTTGTCCCAGGATCCCTCCAGGATGTTGATGGTAATATGAAAAACAGTCAATGAACCAGTCCCTCCTCGTAACACACACGCAGCCTACGTTATGAGCTGGTTTCACAGACAGTGATTAAGCCATCCAGCCTTCCACTACAGATGGTTAGCTGTTGTAATTGTTAGGCTAACGTCAACTCCGTGCCACACTGCAGCTCCAAGTGCCAGACTGAGTGTCCAAGCAGCCGACCCCTGCTGCCCAACAGCAAACTAATCTAACGTGATTCGTGTAACAGCTTCTATTCAGCAGTATGGTATCCACAGTGGGTTGCGTTTGTTCATATCACACACAGGAAAACACATCGCTGCCAGTGACTTTGTACTTTGTATGGATATAGCAGCTGGTTACAGATTGGATGGTAGCCGTCAACGTGAATATCCCGAGGTGTGTTGGGCACAGTGGGCGGACAAAGTACAGGATGTCTGGAGAATTCAGAACTTCTCACAATGTGTGGGCATTGTCGATGCCCACAAATTCCTCCAGAAACTACATCAATTGCAAGTCTTTAACGATGTATTATAAGGTGTGGATGATGGATCTCATGCAGTCTCTCCTCATAACAAGCATTGTATTTAGCACCATTTGTTTTCCTGGTGCATGTGCATTCCGTTCACTTGCAGTGTGTACGGTTAGCAAGATCACAAACTTTGAGCTGACGTCCAGAGAGGGACCATGCGGACCTTGAATGGACAAAAAATATGTCATGCAAACACTTTTGGACTCTTGCAGACACACAGAAGGCATGAATTGGCCTTTTTCTGCACAAAAGGTCGATGTTAATATTTACACTTGTTGATTTCTGCTCTGACAAGTCAGTAACCCAGTTTATGTATCTTACATGAGCCCTGAAAACTGAAGCCCCGGTCAAATGTGGTCATTACCGTCTGAGATCTTTTTAATTTGATGGAAAGTCTGAAAGCATTTTAGACTGTACATGTTTGTTGTTTGTTTATTAGCAAAGCTTTCTTGTTGGGCCAAATCATCAGACGGTTAGCAATGTGTGGAACATTTCTTCTTGCCAAATCCTTCCAAGATTTGTTACTGTTTTGTGTTTTGCCATGTGGAGTCTACTATCCTTGCATCGTGCCTGTACAGTGTGTCCCCTAACGGAGCCAGCAGAGTTTCAGAAAGGGCAAGAAATCAGAGAGTTTCTGTGAGACAATCCTGAAACCACACGACACCATTAGAACTAGGCAAGTATCTGCAGGGACAATGGCTTTCCTGATTGCAAACAATCAAGGATGCCCAAGCAGCGGGGGGTTAGAAGACAAGTGATAGCACGTACAATACAGTTTCAAACGGGTTAAACTGCTGTCTCGAGGTAAATTTGTAGGCAACACTCATCCTTGCATTTCCATTTTTCTTTACTTTTCTTTCTTTTCTTTTTTTTTTTTTAACCACATGCCATCTTTGATCAACATCTGTCAGCTATAGCCAACAGCTAACATGACACATAATTCAGTGAGAAACGGAGTGATAATGCTAACACCTGCTACACAAAAATGGAAATGAACACAAGCCCCTCAAACAAATACACACATCAGGAGCTCATTTTTGTTTTTTAAATTCATAAGAGTTATGAAAATCCTACTCTTTCCTTAAAATATACAAGACACTAGAAGTATGCTGAATGTTAGTGCAGAACTAATTTTATATCTGACTCATATGAAACCAGCGACATTCGACGATTTAATTAGAATTATTGAACAGCTGCACAGGATCATGAAAATACAATTTGCACACCTGTTCACGTTTTTGTTCTGAAAATGTAAGCACGGTAACTAGATGTCACATGAACATGAAGACTCAGAATCAACCCTGAACCTTTTTGTTAGAGTTAGTTGTTCACTTACTGTAGGTTAAAGTATGTTCAAACAGACATATGACAGCATGGTCATGTGACCAGACTGTGGCTACACACTTTTTTTTTTTCATTATAACACACATAACTTCCACACTATTCTGGAGTTTTATTAGCCCTAAAACAGACACTTATGAGAACACTGCTGACCCTGCNTTTTTTTTGTTGTTTTTTTTTTTACATTCTCACATTAACACATTCTTTCTGTGGACCAGTTTTGAATCAAGAGGACAGTAAAATGTGACGAAACACTACATCGTGCTCACTCTGCTGTTTATTAAAGAAAAGGGAGAAGAGACAATTACCTGTTGCCAAACAACACAAGGTAATTTCACCTGCAAATATTGGTAGAAAGGTGGAAGAATTGTCCACATATGAAACAGGAAAATCACCGAACAGAGCAGAGAATATCAAAATCACCTTCCCTCTGAGGGAGAAATAAATCCTATCCAAATCTGACTTAAGTCTAGTTTTGTGTATTGGTGATAAACTGCATACATATTCTGTGCTGCAATTGCTTTGTCAGGACAGAAAATAAACACAATCAACATATTTTTAAATTGTCATGATGAAATCACCTCACAGAGCTTAACAGCTTTGCTTATGTGTTACATGATTGTATATTAACCTCTTTTAAATTATGTAAGTACAGATACTGGTTCTCGCCTTGGTGTTATTTGTTTTTTGTTTTTTTAATCAGGTTTTGCCCAACAATGAGGAGGTTTGTCTATGGAGCTGTAACTGAGGACTAACTTAATTAAAGGCTTTAAATGAACACCAGCTCTACAGTCTGCAGTAACCTTCACATTATTTACAGGTTTTAATTAATAATACCAAAAGAATCAGGAAATGAACATGCTGATTTGGTTAAATAAGTAAAAACTGGATTTTAAAACTGAACGTGCAAGACTCTGCATAACCACAATGTCTTTTTACCTTACTTAAAGAAAGACTGCTATTATGATCAGCAGTTAGCTTGAACCGTTCTTTCCCGTTCTGCGACTGGAAACGTGTACATATGAGCTGTCCTTGACACACTGGGACATGACTGGAAAACAAAAAGTATCAACTTTTGACCTGTTAAAATGACACAGTAAGAGAAAACCCCTGGGCAAGCACTGTCATACACGTTGCATATGTAATTCATAAGCAGGTGTGCATCTAGATGATGTAAAAAAATAAAATATATATATATATTTTTTTTTTTATTTTTTTTTTAAATCTGGATATTTTCCAGTAAAACTCAGTAAAAACTGAAATAATAAGCTTTGCTTATGCAGTATGATGACCCAGACATTGTGGGCTCTGTGGAATGTTCACACACAGGTATCAATGTGGGCCCAGTGGTGGCAGGAGTGATTGGAGCCAGGAGGCCTCAGTATGACATCTGGGGGAACACAGTGAATGTAGCCAGCAGGATGGACAGTACTGGAGTACAAGGAAAGATTCAGGTACAGTTCTTCAGTCTATGTGTACATCTCCTCCAGATCCCGCTCTTCTTATTTTGTGATATTTATAGATATAGGTAAAAGAAGCTTTCTGTGCCATTGTACACAGAGATACATTTTTAGGAATTTGATCAATGGACGGAGAGAAACAAAAAATCTGTGATGTCGTTACAAATGATCTTTTCATTTTTGTGGTTGTTTTTTGTTTGTTTGTTGTATTGTTTGAGAATTGTGCATGTTTTGTGATTTTATTGTTGAATTTTGTGTTCTGAATGTATTTTGTGTCTGAGTTGTATGTTTTTTTTAAAGGCCTGTACAGGTTCACACACATGTACCGCGTACACAAGGGGTGTATGAGTCAGTGTATTTGTACTGAACTGTTTGGTACACCTTGTTATCCAAACACTATCTATTTGTGTGTTTTTGTCTGTGCTCCTGAACAAAATCCTACAGTGCAGGCTTGACCTGGAGTGTTTTGCCAGTGCACCAGTTTTCAGCCTTGAAAGCTGGACATACGAGGTGTGTCAGAAAAGTTCCAGGACTACCAACTACGGGTTGATGCATGTTGATTTTGCATGAGTCTGCCTGCCTGTCTGACTTCTGTCCTCACACTGCGATTTGACCGGCCACCATGTGAAGCTGACACTGTTCAATACACACACATCTCTCAAAGATTTTTCTTGTCGATGAAAGCAATAGAAACTTCAATTATCCACTGTCCTTTGTACAAAACACACAAGTTTCACAAAGTGATCAGAAAAAATGGCAGCTCCATGCTTTATGTCAGTGTTAAAGGGACCTGAATGCATTTCTAAGTGTTATCAATCTTTATCAGTCTTTCCTCAGACTCTATGTGCACCGTGATGTTTTTCTCAACCGTCTGTGTTTGTCCTCCAGGTGACAGAAGACGTCTATCGCCTCATCACCCAGTACTACAACTTTGTGTGCCGCGGCCAGGTCAGCGTAAAGGGCAAAGGTCAGATGCTTACGTACTTCCTGGAGGGGCGAAGACAGGCCAGCCTGGCGTCTCAAACCCAGCAGCAGCAGCCTGGGAGCGCTGAGCGCCGGTCGAGTGCGTTCACCCATGGCAGCGTGTGCACCAGGCTGAGCCCTGCCCCGACTGTGACCACATACGCCACCATCAGAACGCCAAGCCCGAGCATGGCTAAACCAACCACCTCCACCAGCACCACCAGGTACCTGCCGTCTGTGTCCACAGCCACGGTGTGATGGACACTGTCTCCATGGTGACCATCGAAAACAAAAAACAAGAGTGGAGGTGGGTAAATAGCACAAATGGCAGTAAGAAAGCTGTAGCAGAGAAAGCTTGTTAAAGAGGAAACGTTCTCCACTCTTCTTCTACTGTCTGTGGAACGCAGGGAGCTTGAGACACTAATCGTCTTGACTCGGCTTTAGGCTCGAGTCTGTGGCGGCCTTGATCAGATTCTCCCTCCACACTCAAGCCCTGTCTGTTGTTTCACACCGCAGGGTGTCATGAACAGGATACAGGATGCTTTTGCCACGTTGCTCTGTCATCAATCAAAGGCCAAGGATGTCTCCAGGATTTCAGAGTCGACTGCCAAAACTGTACCAACAACTACAATAAACTAAATCGAAATAAAAACACATCGCAATGCACAATTGATAGTGTAGCCTCTCACAACAGCCACATCCAGAAATTCCTTTCACAACTTTAGCTGACCCTTTTTCTCTCAGTATAAAACCAAATCAGTGCTGTTGCCTTAGCGACCAGTCCTCACAATGAGTTTTTTGCCATTTTTTGTTGTTGCCTTTTAGCTACTTCATTGATTTATTGGACACCAATTCAGATGAATTAAATACAGGGGCATTGTTGTCCAAGAGGTGTGTTTTTAAAGTGGATGAAGCCAAATGTATAATTGTAAAAGGCAGTTAATGGTATAAACTTGCCAAAACACAACAGGGCATTGCCTTCAATCATTTGCAGGTCGGTGATGCCATACAGTACATTTCTGCCCCTTCACTGAAAACCTCGAACGGCACATGAGGTAAACTCTTGATTCCCTGAGCCGAGTGCTCAGTGTCTTTAAGTGCATGATGCCACTGCTGCATTTCAGTCATGTTTGCTGTCTGTTTCCCTGTGATGCTTGACTTCCAGATTCTTCCTTGTCAAAGTGTAGCAATAAAGCGGTTTGTCTCCTCTCTCAGCCTATTCACCCCTTGCATGCTGTAGCCAGCTGGATCCTACTTTGACCTGATAGTGTTTGTAGCCAATAGAGTGTGCATAGCTAGCCACACCAGTCTGTATCTCTGTGGAGTAGAAGCATGACTTAGAAAACCTATTTTCTGTATTGTGCGGGTGTGATTCCTTCTTCCTCATCAAATTATATTTAAAAGAGAAAACTTTTTTCTGCGTGCTTGTTTATGAAGGAATATTTTCTATGGTTGAAATATTCTGTTCTACTATTTTTTATGAACTAAAGCTGCTTTGGTAAAGAAAAGAAAACTTCTGTTTATGAGGAGACACCCAAACCTCCGTGTCTGCCTTCCTCATGCAAACCCAGATGATTTATTTTATGGTATAGCATGCTACTCACAGTACGGCTTACCACAGCCATTAACTCTCCTCTAATCTGTTCTAGCATGCACTGCCTGCAAGCCTGTGGCTCTTACATGCATGCTTTGATGAAAAACTAATGCAGGCCGAGCAGCGGACACGCAGTGACTCTGTTTTAATGTAGTCCTCATGCATGTGCTAAAGGTAGCGGTCCTCTTGAATGTAAGGTGCTTTACGGTCTTCTTCATGAGCTTGGTGTGCGAACCTTTTTGAGGACATATTTCAGGATAGATAGACATCAGGCCGGGGGTTCCTCCTCCTCCCCCCCATTCCTGCTGTAGTCAACAGGTGGCTGGTTTTCAAATGTGCCAACCTATTTTCATAAACATATCAAACTTTTTGTGTCGAGCTGTAGCACAACTGAATGCGTGGCTACAGTTACTGTGTTTTTTCCTTTTGTTGAATGCCTGTATTTTTACTGTTTGAGCTGTTCATTGACAGTTTTGTAAATCAAAATGATGGCAAGTGTTGATTTTGGAGAGATTTATTTGGACACCATAAAATGACAGAAATTATGTTTTACTTCTTATCATATTTAAAACAGATTCTATATGTAGCTTGAATGCTTACTTTGAGTTTCTAAGAGGTTTAAAATGAGGATTTTTATACACTTGCTTTAAAGAGTTGAAAGAAAGTTGATGGAAAGGAGTTGTGTACAATATTTTTCCTGTAAATTGGATATTTTCATACTGTATGATACGGGTTTCAATTGTTATATGTAGGTATTACTAGCTATTATTGTACATTGTAGAGTCTTTTTCAGAGATATATTATGAATGATCCGATATTTGTCAAGTTCTTCTGTTGAAGATGTATTTATTGAGATGTTTTATGTGAATGTAAATTTTGTTAAAGACAATATTTTATACTAAGTGTTTGCACTGCGATGATATTGACGTATTATGATTATAAAAATAAAGCCAGTGGGGAGACATCTCCAGAAGTAAGAACGCTCTTCCTGTTCTCAGTTTCATACACACACACACACACACACACACACACACACACACACACACACAGTGCATATGGAGAGGCCATCAAACTCAGTTCTAAAGTTACGTAACAGCAGAAAAACAGAAGAAGTTGGAGAAACATCGAGGTCAAAGTCACCCTGATTTCAGCAGTGTTTTTCAGCAGTGTTGGCCTCATGCTGATGATATAAGCACGTCTGCTACCATAAAAACATCACTGTGGGGTGTGTGTGTGTGTGTGTAGAAAGCAGATACTGTACAATATAACAAGAAGTGTGAAAAACACCTGTGTCCTCAAAACATGATAGTAACCACAGGTGGAAGTGGTTGCAATAAGGATTATTCAGTATCAATTCATTTTTTAATTTAAAACTGAAAAACTAAAGTGACATGGCTTGGCTGTGTAGTTTTCTGAATGTAACACTGTCAGTGTTTTTAAACTCATATGATGATGTTTACATTGGCATGACATTAAAGACTTCAGGGCTTGGAAATTAACTAACCGAGGATTTGTAGTGTATAAGGGCCTATTATTATTTAAAGTTTGGTAAAATTGTTTTTAAAATAACTTTTTTTCTCAACCTTTAATTGAGCCAGCTTTTAACATAAAGTCTGTAACATATCAGAAAACTGCTGAAAATAATCAATATAATTGTGAAATCAATAAATTACTTGATTTGTTTAGTCAACAGACCCAAAACTGAAGTAGATGACACCATAAAATGATTAGAAAGTCCATTAATCAAATAGATTTTCTTAAAAAAAAAAAAAAGTGGAAGAGAATCAAACAAGAAGGTGAACCATGGCAGCACTTCCCCAAGATGGACCTCCACAGCCAAAAATGATGTCACCTCAAAAGCAGAAGTTGGTTTTCTTGTCGTATTGTTGTTTTTCTTGTGAGGTAGCACATAGATTTTAGGAAAATATATAATTTTACTAACAACAGAATCTAAAATCAGCTGACCCTTGCAAGGCTTAACATAATGTTTAAAACAAGTTTGCAATTACCATAAATATGTGTTAGTATGACACTAATTTAATAATTAAATAAGTAATTGAACAATTTATTAAACAATGTAAATAGGTCATGTCTGACTTAAAGATCATGTGAGATGATGATGGAAGATGGTGACCCTTAATGTTGTTGTATCCATTGTTGTCAAAATTCAAACGAAGCTTGCAGCTGTCATTTTCAAATAAGTCTGACATTTTTTATGTTTGGGTTCAAATGAACCCCAAAAACTACTAACAATTACTCTAAGTGAGTGAGCGTTACCCAGATTTACAACATCAGCAACACTTTGCTCAGAATCATTCTACTTAATTTTGTATCTACAGGGTTAAAACTGTCTCCCCCTGGACATGGTGAGCTCTGCTCTGTACTGGCTTTGTCCCAGGATCCCTCCAGGATGTTGATGGTAATATGAAAAACAGTCAATGAACCAGTCCCTCCTCGTAACACACACGCAGCCTACGTTATGAGCTGGTTTCACAGACAGTGATTAAGCCATCCAGCCTTCCACTACAGATGGTTAGCTGTTGTAATTGTTAGGCTAACGTCAACTCCGTGCCACACTGCAGCTCCAAGTGCCAGACTGAGTGTCCAAGCAGCCGACCCCTGCTGCCCAACAGCAAACTAATCTAACGTGATTCGTGTAACAGCTTCTATTCAGCAGTATGGTATCCACAGTGGGTTGCGTTTGTTCATATCACACACAGGAAAACACATCGCTGCCAGTGACTTTGTACTTTGTATGGATATAGCAGCTGGTTACAGATTGGATGGTAGCCGTCAACGTGAATATCCCGAGGTGTGTTGGGCACAGTGGGCGGACAAAGTACAGGATGTCTGGAGAATTCAGAACTTCTCACAATGTGTGGGCATTGTCGATGCCCACAAATTCCTCCAGAAACTACATCAATTGCAAGTCTTTAACGATGTATTATAAGGTGTGGATGATGGATCTCATGCAGTCTCTCCTCATAACAAGCATTGTATTTAGCACCATTTGTTTTCCTGGTGCATGTGCATTCCGTTCACTTGCAGTGTGTACGGTTAGCAAGATCACAAACTTTGAGCTGACGTCCAGAGAGGGACCATGCGGACCTTGAATGGACAAAAAATATGTCATGCAAACACTTTTGGACTCTTGCAGACACACAGAAGGCATGAATTGGCCTTTTTCTGCACAAAAGGTCGATGTTAATATTTACACTTGTTGATTTCTGCTCTGACAAGTCAGTAACCCAGTTTATGTATCTTACATGAGCCCTGAAAACTGAAGCCCCGGTCAAATGTGGTCATTACCGTCTGAGATCTTTTTAATTTGATGGAAAGTCTGAAAGCATTTTAGACTGTACATGTTTGTTGTTTGTTTATTAGCAAAGCTTTCTTGTTGGGCCAAATCATCAGACGGTTAGCAATGTGTGGAACATTTCTTCTTGCCAAATCCTTCCAAGATTTGTTACTGTTTTGTGTTTTGCCATGTGGAGTCTACTATCCTTGCATCGTGCCTGTACAGTGTGTCCCCTAACGGAGCCAGCAGAGTTTCAGAAAGGGCAAGAAATCAGAGAGTTTCTGTGAGACAATCCTGAAACCACACGACACCATTAGAACTAGGCAAGTATCTGCAGGGACAATGGCTTTCCTGATTGCAAACAATCAAGGATGCCCAAGCAGCGGGGGGTTAGAAGACAAGTGATAGCACGTACAATACAGTTTCAAACGGGTTAAACTGCTGTCTCGAGGTAAATTTGTAGGCAACACTCATCCTTGCATTTCCATTTTTCTTTACTTTTCTTTCTTTTCTTTTTTTTTTTTTAACCACATGCCATCTTTGATCAACATCTGTCAGCTATAGCCAACAGCTAACATGACACATAATTCAGTGAGAAACGGAGTGATAATGCTAACACCTGCTACACAAAAATGGAAATGAACACAAGCCCCTCAAACAAATACACACATCAGGAGCTCATTTTTGTTTTTTAAATTCATAAGAGTTATGAAAATCCTACTCTTTCCTTAAAATATACAAGACACTAGAAGTATGCTGAATGTTAGTGCAGAACTAATTTTATATCTGACTCATATGAAACCAGCGACATTCGACGATTTAATTAGAATTATTGAACAGCTGCACAGGATCATGAAAATACAATTTGCACACCTGTTCACGTTTTTGTTCTGAAAATGTAAGCACGGTAACTAGATGTCACATGAACATGAAGACTCAGAATCAACCCTGAACCTTTTTGTTAGAGTTAGTTGTTCACTTACTGTAGGTTAAAGTATGTTCAAACAGACATATGACAGCATGGTCATGTGACCAGACTGTGGCTACACACTTTTTTTTTTTCATTATAACACACATAACTTCCACACTATTCTGGAGTTTTATTAGCCCTAAAACAGACACTTATGAGAACACTGCTGACCCTGC
>NW_007577848.1:796826-832596 GCF_000690725.1 Stegastes partitus | reverse complement strand
GTGTGAACACAGCATAATGTTATGCTTAACCCGCTTCCAAAATCGCGTCTAAAATCGGGTCAAACTCACTCAATTCGGGTCAAACGCGCTGGTCGCGCCGCGGGACCTTTACTCACTTCTAATCGCGTCTTCACATTGACTTTACATGTAAATCATTCGCGCGAATGCTTTTACTCGTGTCTGGTGTGAACACAGCATTTACCTTTGGCCGAGCATGGATCCCAGCTCTCTTCCTCCTCCTTTGTTTACATTTGTACCGTTTGCGCTTCCTTCTCTCTTGGATAACAGCCGGCGAAGTCTCCGATCGGACTCCGGGTTGGTGTAGTGTGTTCAAATCACAACCGATCGCCGCAATTTCAGCGCCGTTCACTGTCCCAACGCCCAGCAAAGTCTTCGGCCGCAAATTCTGCAGAATGAACGTCTGGGATAGACAAGACACCCAAAACATTCACTTTCCTTGTGTCCTGAAGGGGCCACTGTCTATGCGCTGCCATCACCATGGCAAAAACATTATAATTATATACCACATTATAATACACAGAGGTTATTCAAAGTGTTTTATAGGCAAAGGTAGAAATCAAAACATTTAAAAGATAAAACACAAAATACAGAAGAATAAAATAGTAAAAACAGAGGGATTAAAATACAAGAAAAAGACAAAAGATAAGAAAACAAAAACCTGTAGATGACAAAGTACACAATAAAATGGGGGAAAAAACCACAAGTAGTTACAGTTTAGACATGACTTTATGAATAATTGATTAACTTAAATTAGTCAAAGAAATAACTATCTTTTGCTTACTTTTAAAAGTGGCTACATTTGGTCAGTAAATCTAAATTACAAGAAACCATAACAGATTTTGCACTTGTCAAGCCAGCAGAGCAATATCATAATTAAGGAACAGTATAAAATGGTTTTAAAATAGGCTTAATTCATTCTATTTTTAAAAAATCCTTATTTCAAGGAGACAACCAGAGCTAGTTTTAATTTTCATTGTAGTTATTGATTCTCCCTGCGATAGACTGGCGACCTGTCCAGGGTGTCCCCTGCCTTCGCCCTAAGTCTGCTGGGATAGGCTCCAGCCCCCCCGCGACCCTAGTGAGGATTAAGCGATGTATAGATAATGGATGGATGGATTTTTTTTTTCTTCCTGATTACAGTTGTTATTGCCTTGCAATGTTACTATGTGCAGAAATTTGCTATGCTATATATTAAGTTGTTCACACAAACTATCAATTAACAAACTAGACTCGGAACATCGTGAAACTACAAAAACTGAAACTAGTGTTCTCTATTGTGCAGCACTAATTCATTCATGTAGTTCCATAATTATCCTGTGGGGGCAATAAAGGTCGTTTGCTGCGTCCAGTCTGCCGCAAATTTCACCCGAAGAAGAACATGTGACCGGAAACAGCCGCTGACTTCCTTGTTGACGTTCTGCTTCAGTAAAAGGCGGGTAAACGCTGATAAGAGGTTGAGTGAAGTGTTCGAGATTTAGCTTCAGAGGAACCTGTCCGTCTCTGTGTAAAACACCACAGCGCTGACGAACAGTCAACAGTAATGGCGTGTAAACGAGGGGCTCTCATTGTGCTGGAGGGGGTGGACAAGGCCGGAAAAACGACCCAGTGTAAGAAGCTGGTACAGGCTCTGCAGCAAAGCGGCAGACCCGCAGAGATGATGCGATTCCCCGGTGAGCCGCGTTTTTGTTTGTCACTTTGATGGCTTTCCACTACTATCTTATTGTCACTATTTTACCTTGTTATTGTGTGCCGTTATGTGGTTTCTCGGTACAGACAGAACTACAACGATCGGACAGCTGATCAGCGCCTACCTGGAGAAGAAGAGTGAACTGGAGGACCACACGGTGCATCTGCTGTTCTCTGCAAACCGCTGGGAGATGGTGTAAGTCTCTTACTTTGATGTGTAACACTCCAGTGCTGCACTTCATGGAGATAAACTGTGGACAAAATACGAAATTGAAAGTCTTCATTCAGTATCTTATTCAAAGGAAGGCAGTCTTTAAAGTAACCATTTTCTTGGTAGGCCTTCTGACGAAGCAGCTTTTAATGAGTAACTTTGCCAGCTGCATTTCATTAACGGGAGGTAGCTGAGCAGGAAACTCAGTGGAACTGAGCCATTCAAATCTGTGCAAGAATGTGAAAATGTACTATGTGAAAGTATAAAATAGAAAATGTGCTAAGTACTCACCAAAAAGAATGACACATTCAGGTGCAGGCACAACCGTAAAGGTTCATCTCACCAAAATCACAAGAAGACATGTTTCTGGGACAGTTTTGTAGAAAACTTTTGTAACATTACCAGTTATACACTAAAGCTGAATAATGAATCAATTTTAAATCAAAATCACAATTTGACGCAATGCAATTAGTAAATCGCAAAGGCTGCAATGGAGAATATATATCATGCAGTGTGTCTCTTGCAGGGTTTACACTGTTTGATTGCTGTCCATATTGTGTGACTGATACACTTTTGATAGTATCTCATGTATGGTAGTTCTCGTTCACTTGTTTTAAATCTGTTATGCAATGACTATTTAATATGTTGAAACTCAAATCACAATATCAGTCAGAAAAATCACTAAGAAATACATTACTCAACCCGTTCAAACCTAGTGCACCTTGTAGTGACACACTTTAAAAATTACTTCACTGTCAGGCTAATTCCTACTGGTATCCAACCAGGCAGAGAGATTTAAGTCTATTTGGCCAGCTTTTAAAAATGGAAATGCAGTTTTGTATGGTGCGGTGCATTTTCGAACCTTAACAATGACCTTTCCTTGATGAAACCCTGTCCTGGACAACTCTCCATCCATCCATCCATCCATTATCTATACACCGCTTAATCCTCACTAGGGTTGTGGGGGGCTGCAGTCTATCCCAGCTGACTTAGGGTGAAGGCAGGGGACACCCTGGACAGGTCGCCAGTCTATCACAGGGCTACATTTGGAGACAGACAATCATGCACACTTATATTCACACCTATGGACAATTTAGAATCACCAAATAACCTCAACATGTTTTTGGACTTGTGGGAGGAAGCCAGAGAACCGGGAGTGAACCCACGCTGCACGGGGAGAACATGCAAACTCACGGGGCGTGAACTGGTGACCTTCTTGCTGCGAGGCAACAGTGCTAACCACCAAGTCACCTTGCAGCCCGTTGGACAACAAGATAACCTAAAAACCTTACATTAGCACCTCTTTACACTGAAAAAAACTGTTTTAGTTTTTCACCATTTTATGGACAAATACATCAAATATACATCTAAATAATAATCACTGATGCAAAATATTTTTTTTGTCTCTAATTGGCTGCAAGGTGGCACAGTTGGTTAACACTGTTGCCTCGCAGCAAGAAGGTTGGCGGTTTGCGTCCCGGTGCGGGCACCGGAATCTTTCTGCGTGGAGTTTGCATGTTCTCCCCGTGCAGCATGGGTTCTCTCCGGGTTCTCCGGCTTCCTCCCACACAATACAAAAACATGTTGAGGGTAATTTAAATTTTCCGTAGGTGTGAATGTGAGTGTGCTTGGTTGTCTGTCTCTAAGTGTGGCCCTGTGATAGACTGGTGACCTGTCCAGGGTGTCCCCTGCCTTCACCCTAAGTCAGCTGGGATAGGCTCCAGCCCCCCCGCGACCCTAGTGAGGATTAAGCGGTGTATAGATAATGAATGGATGGACATCTCTAATTGGGATGACAGCAGATGTTCCTGAGGAAATCTGTTTTAACAAGAAAAGTTATCACACATAATAAAAAATGATAAATGGTTTGTTACAGCAAGCCAGACTGCCAACAGTTACCACGATTGTTGCTCCTCATGGATACGACTGGAAAGAGATTACAAGCTACATCATGAAAACACAAAATTTAGAGATTTCTAGTTTGGCTTCAATCTGCATATCTTGAAGCTACAAGAGTACAAACAAGCTGTTTTTGTGTTATATCTCCTGAAGTCATCAGACCAGACCATTGCCTACTTTGGTATGAACATCTGGGCACTTTACAATGCTAAAAACAGTGCATACCTTGTTAGATAATAAAAAGAATAGCCACAAACAAAGTGCGTTTCTTCTGTTACTTCCATTCTGCAGTGTACTTTGTATATATGGGCGGCTGTGGCTCAGGTGGTAGAGCGGGTTGTCCACTGATGGTAAGGTTGGCGGTTTGATCCCCAGTTCCCCCCACATGCCGAAGTGTCCTTGGGCAAGATACTGAACCCCAAATGGCTCCCAGATTAGCGCCTTGCATGGCAGCTCTGTCACCACTGGTGTATGAATGTGTGTGTGTGAATGGATGAATGAGAAACATTGTAAAGCGCTTTGAGTGCCGCAAAGGTAGAAAAGTGCTATATAAGGGCAGACCATTTACCATTTATATACACCTACAGTATAGATGAGTTTTATCTCATTAGCTCACTGCATGTTTTTCATGTAAAAGGTAGAAGTGTGGACAGTGAAAATATTGCTGCCGTCTTATTTAAATAAACGTCTGTTTAGCTGCTACGTATCAGCAAATGAGGTAACAGTGGAGACAGACTTTATGACCCACAAATGAAATGTTCTGAAGTTCTTGCATTTACAGTATTTTGAACTTAGTGTCTGTGGCGACATTCCTGCACAAAATCACAAGCTGCGTGGTTAGTGACACGTCTTCCTTTTCTAAGTGGTTATCTGTCTGTCAGAGAGGGTAGGCAGAGCTAACTCGACAGACTCACTCTTCAGTTTACCAGTGTGCGAAGCACCATATTGTTTTTCCTCAGTTCAGAAGACATTTCCTTTTCTGTTTTTTTGTGTGTTTGTGGTGACCTTCAATTGTTACAGAGACGTAACACAAGGGTGACACTTGTCGGATCTCTGGTTCCAAAGCACACCTGCAATTATCACGTCTCACCATAGGTGACACCAAAGATAACAAAACGGAGATCTTTGAGATTGTTACATTAAAAAGCGTTAATTTAAAAAAATAAAACAGTCCCACTAAAATGTAAATATACTAACTAATAACATCTTCAGTGTCGAGTGTTGTGACATTGTGTAATGTTCAACAAGTAATGTGTTAACATTCAAACCATCAGTGAATGAATCCTCCTGTCAACAAGTTTTGTCTCAGTGGTTAAAGCCCAATACAATAATATTATATAGTTCCATTTTTTTTCCATAAACATAACAATTCACTATCATGGTGAATTAAATACTTAAAAAGCAGTGTATTGATACACAGCTGAAAATAGTATTTGTGTTTAATGGGGTTTTTCCTGCATTGAGGATTTCTGGCTCTCTTGCCCTGTTGAAATATTGTTTCCTAAAACTCTAGGACAAAGATGTTTTAGGAAAATTATCTCCTTTTTAAAAGTTATTTCTTTTACAAGGAGTAATGAGCCTTGAGCCATAGATAGGCTGAAGAAGTTGAATAAAAATAAAACTATTAAAACAACAAACTCAAAAGAAGATTGCTGCTTTTGGTGTTTTTACGGGACTCATTGATAATGGCAAAAAATTATATATATATCCCGTCTATTTAAAAATACCTACAACTTTTGGTAGTTGGCAGTGCCAACAATGATGCAAGCCCCAATCTGACGGAAAAAAATGTAACTTGACTGGTTTCTTGCCTTAATTTCCTTATGCAGCATATTAAAATAAAAAAATGTACTAACCCACAGGCCTTCCATGAAGAAGAAGTTGGACCAGGGCATCACCCTGGTTGTAGACAGGTACGCCTTCTCTGGAGCTGCTTTCACCAGTGCTAAGCCGGTGAGTTAGTTTCTTTTGCCTTTTATGCTCTGCGTCCATCAGTCAGTTTAATTACATGCAGTTGAGGTTTTTGTCTTCTCCAGGGTTTCTGCCTCGACTGGTGCATGAAACCTGATGTGGGACTGCCAAAGCCCGACCTTGTTATGTTCCTGCAGCTGAGCCCGTCTGAGGCTGCTCTCAGAGGTCAGTTCGGGGAGGAGAGATATGAGACAAGTGTTTTCCAAAGAGCGGTTCAACAGAAGTTTGAACAGCTGATGAAGGATCCTTCAGTAAACTGGCAGGTACGAAGAAGGTCTGGATTAACAAGTTATTCCCACTGGTCATTGATCAATAAAATCAAACCTCTAACAATCTAAAAATTGTCCGTCTTAGGTAATTGATGCCTCACAGAACATTGAGGGCGTGCACAACAGCATTATGGACCACAGCCTTAATGCCATCAACACAGCTCAGGACCAACTGCTTGGAGAGCTTTGGAAGTGAACCTGAACGCATCACATTGAAACTAGAGTTACTGAAAAACTCTTCTGCAAACCAGACACTTTGTGCCTCGATTTTACTTTGGGAATAGACTTGGCTATGCGTCAAAGGTCATATCACACTTTCTTAACATTGAAGAGAGATGTGCAACTGTCAAATATCAGATTCTGATTTTATTTTTACGTTTAATCCTCTTACATGTCTATTGTTCTGCTGCCTGCCTATATATTGTTTTGATTAAATAATCTTCAAATGAACTTATGTGTATGTTTAGACTTGGCAAGGATACTTTGCATGAACAACTAACACAACTTCAGATTTTACTAAATTTGGTTTTCATTACAGGCTGTTACAGACTTCAGTTATTAGTGACAAACCGCGTAAGCCATGGGCATCATGAACCATTGTGTTTCTATACAACATAAAACTGTTATGGCAATTTAACTTATGGAGTCAGGGAAAGGCACCATATCACTTCAGAATAAACATTTAAAGTGTTAAGACTCAAATGGAAACATGTATGTGAAGATGTGCATACAGAATTTTATCCTGAGCTCCTGCTACAGCTTCCACCGGGCGGTCTCAGTGTTGGATAGAGAGAGCATTCAGAGGCTGTTGAGAAGAATGCTGTCTGATACCATTGGAGCTGGACTGGCTCAAGAGGTCTCCAGTTAATGTTCATCCCCTCAGGCTTCCCTTCTGATACAGAGAAGAGACAGAGAATCTTTCGCCTACTGCAGAGAACAGTAAATCATTGTTCATTATGTTCCTCACAGGGAAAGGATCTCAAACTCCTCGTCTTCTGAATCGAAGAACCTCTCCAACCTGTCTGAGTCTGAAAAATCTGTGAGGGGAATTTAAAATAATGTAAAATTGATAACCCTTATTGATATTTTTGGAAAATGTTTTAAAATCATATGCAGTTCATTTACCAGGAGTTAGGTTTAGAGCATCCACGCTGACCATGTGAGAAGGCTGACTGTCTACGAGTTCAAACATGGGCAGACCCCATCTGTTGCAGGACAGCTAAAAAAAAGGGACCAACATGTTATTATGTACAGATCTCTTTAACATAAAGGGATGCTTTATTTAACCCTCTGAACCCCAGAGCACACCGGCAGGTTAAAAAGGGATGTCATGTTTTTCAGCTTTCTGACGTTCTTTGAAGTAATCGTGTGAAGTGTTGTTTTATTTGGAGATTAACCAAATCTAAGCCTAAAATCATGATCATTCATCAAAATCACTTTATTTTTGTGAAATTTTTGAATGAGACTTGAAGAATAAACAGAGTGCATTAGATTTTGGGAACAACATAAAAGTCCATTCTGAGCTCTTCAGCAGCAAGCCATGACTGACTCCACTGTGACCAATAGCCATCTGACAAAAATTTGGGGATTTTTAAAAAAGAACGCAAGTCTGGAAATGGTTTGAGAGCAAAATTAAGCATACTTGATCAATACAGTGATTAAAAATGGTTTACAGTGAAGCAAGTTGCTAGAAGACACATTCAGCATCTCTCATCTCTCTGGAGGAGTTGACGTGTTACGAGCTACAGTGTTTTGTAAAATATAGATTTTTTATTTATTTTTTTTTTTTAATGATTTGTGGGATTGTAACTTTGAAACACTGCACACAAGACGTTTTGAGTTCCCTCTACCTCCAGCAGTTTCCACAGAGGTGCAGGACTTCATATTGCAGTAAAAATGAGCCCACAAAGTGTGAGAGGAGCAAAGAAACACTCAGAAACTGGTTGGGGTTCAGAGGGCTAAGTGCAATACTCAAGTAGAAGGAGAAAAAAAAAGAACATTGTTCAGAGACATACCCTTCTTATGCGCATACACCAGTCGTCAAACTCGTCCTCTGTTCTGCAGAAGAAACCCTGGCAGACACAAGAAAACAATCAGCTATGGATCATCCGAGATACAGCAAAAAGTTTTCAGCCTTCTCACATTCATGTTTAACAATGGGCTTTAGTTTGAGATACAAAAGCTCTGCTATAAAACTATAAAACCCTCCCTACTGCTGCGATGGAAGGGTCCAGTTCACAGATGTGCATGCGACAGGGCGGGTGCTGACAATGGTACGTCTCATCAGGGACCTGACCGTCTTCACACGGCTCCACTGCAGGCTGTGTGGTGTGTGGGTCTAAATAAATGAGCTCCTCTCCTGGCAACAAAGAGATGTGTTCAGAACCACACTACTCTGTTGATAAAGGTAATAAGAAAAATAATCACATGATGAGTATGAACTGTTTGCAATGCACTGTTGAGTGTTTATTTCACAGAGACTAGACATACCGACATAACCAATGAAGTAATGGGCACTGTTGGGTTTCCCCCCAATAACACCCAGGGACTGAGGCAGCATGAAGCATTGCTGTGAAAAGAGATAAGACGGTTTATCTCACCCGAGCTGTGACTGAATTTGCCTTATTGTTAACCTGGCCAAAAGTTCATATGACGACCTTTTGTGGTAAAATCATGACCCACCATATTAATCACAATTCTCCCCACAGGTTTAGTGGAAGATCTTACAGCCTGGGTGGAGTTTATTAAGTGGTATTGTAATAGTGGCTAATGTAGCTTGAAGCCTCAAGCAGAGAGGAGGTTATGAAGGTTTGACAAAGTCACTTCTTTCTAGCATATCACCCCCACATTTTCAAATCAAATCAAATCTTATTTATATAGCACGTTTCATGCACTACAGCAACACAAAGTGCTCTACAGCATTTAAAAACAACATAGCATTTAAAAACATTACATCATTTAAAAACATTACAACATTTAAGAATATTACAAAAGAAAACCCGTCCCTCCCACCCTCCATGCATACACATACACATATGGCACACACACACACCACAAGACTAAAGGAAGCATTTTCTTTCTACTTCCATTTTCTTATAGACTTCAACCACTTGTCACCACTTCAATTTTACGCAGCTCCCTCTGGAACAGCAAGCGGCTTTACAGAACTTTATTCTTATATGCAATAAAGCACCACCAGAACCTGAAAATAGACTTTGATGTTCGTGAAGCTCCCCTTTAAACTTTTAACAATTGAAAACTTCTTTTGTTTAAGGACAAAAAAAAAAAAGACAGAGAACAAGCTACTTGGAAAGTGTAGTGAGCTAAATATCATTTACTCTCCATTAAATGAAGCTTTACTAGACTGAAACTACCCAAAGAGAAATGCATCAAGCAAAGCAACACACCAACGTGGAAAAAGTGCTTAGTTTATTATATCAGAAGCATTTTTTAAACTACACTTAATGCCATTAATTTGATGCCTACAGAAAGTGAAAATCATGGTGCTAGCTGGTAGTTAACTGCTGACAAGCTAGCTGGTGTTTGTAGACCGCAATAAGGATTGGTACGTGATAATACATGCGATGCATACATAAGTGTGTATGGTGGTGGCATCACATACTGATCCTTATTTTTGTTTCAAACTTTTCTGAAAGCTCCTTCGTGCTTGTCACTTTTGAAATGCTTAGGAAAATGTAGCTTGTGCAGACGCAATCACACTACTTGATGAACAAAAGAACTCTGCTACTGAAAACCTGTTTGATTCAGGAAACAGCCCCGTTGCCACCATGCTACTCAGAGATGTAGTTAAACAAGCAATGCTGTTACTTGTAAAAATGTGACTGACCAACACTGGGAAAGCCCACAGCAAGGCTGCAGACCCAACATTCAGAGGCACTTATCATCATCTCTGGGGACTTTAATCACACCACACTGAACTCTGCCTTGCCTACTTTCCACCAGTTTGTGAACTGCCCCACCAGAAAAAAACGGACAATCGACCTCCTGTGTGGTAATGTACAGGACGCATTCTGTGTGGATGTAGTCTCTCCTGCCAAGACCGTTGTTACCCAAACAACAAACCTTGGGTGACGCAGGAGGTCAAAACTGCACTCAACAGGAAGAAGGTGGCCTTAAGGACCAAAGACAGGGAGGCAATCAGAGCAGCACAGAGGGAGGTGAAGCTGTGCCTGAAAGAGGCCAAAGCCACCTACAGGAGGAAGGTGGAGCAGCAGCTGACGGACAACAACATGAGGGAGGTCTGGCAGGGTGTGAATACCATCGCACGCTTCAGAACAAAAGCCAGAACAGCAGGGGGGACGGTGGAGGAGGCAAACAATCTGAATGCCTTCTTCAACTGGTTTGACCAGCTCATGACCCCCCCACCCGGCCTAGCAAGCTGAATGACTATCGACCAGTGGCACTCACTTCACACCTGATAAAGACGCTGGAGCGGCTCCTCCTCCACCTCCTCAGGCCCCAGGTTCAACACGCCCAGGACCCTTTACAATTTGCCTACCGGGCAAATGTTGGGGTGGAGGATGCTGTGCTGTACCTCCTCCATCGAGCCCACTCACACCTGGACAAGGGAAGCGGCACTGTGAGGATTCTTTCTATGGACTTCTCAAGTGCCTTTAACACCATCCAGCCCCCGCTACTGCGGGGAAAGTTAGAAAGGATGGGAGTGGACTCGTGCCTGGTGGACTAGATCTCCGACTACCTCACTGACAGACCACAGTATGTCAGACTGAAGGACACCACATCTGACACTGTGGTCAGCAGTACAGGGGCACCTCAGGGGACAGTGCTGGCCCCTCTCCTCTTCACCCAGTACACCTCTGACTTCTGTTACAACTCGGGGCTGTGCCACATACAGAAGTACGCAGATGACACAGCCATCACGGGGTGTATCAAGGATGCCAGAGAGAGTGAGTACAGGAGTCTGGTAGACGACTTTGTTGTCTGGTGCAGAGAAAACCACCTGCAGCTCAATGCCTCAAAAACAAAGGAACTGGTCATAGACTTCAGGAAATCTGGACCATGCCCATGACCAGTTCTGATTGAGGCACATGAGGTTGAACTTGTAGAAAACTACAAGTACCTTGGGCTGTGGCTGGACAACAAGTTGGACTGGACATACAACACAGACTACCTGTACAAGAGGGGACAGAGCAGGCTGTACTTCCTGAGGAGGCTCCTGTCGTTCAACATCTGCAGGAAACTCCTGCGGATGTTCTACCAGTCGTCGGTCGCCAGCGTCCTTTTCTATGCCGTGATGTGCTGGGGCAGCAGCACATCAAAAAGGGACGCATCGAGGCTGGACAAATTAATCAGGCGGGCCAGCTCTGCAGTGGGCATGAAACTGGACTCCCTGGTGACAGTGGCAGAGAGGAGGACACTGAACAAACTGCTGGTCATCATGGACGATGCCAGCCACCGTCTGCACACTGTCATCATCACCCAGAGGAGCCAGTTCAGCGACAGGCTGCTTCTCCCCAGGTGCAAAACTAACAGGACTAAAAACTCCTTTGTTCCCCGAATGTTGTGTTGGTGTTGCTGGTAAACAATTTCCCTGAGGTTCTACCAAGGGGATCAATAAAGTTCTATCTATCTATCTATCTATCTATCTATCTATCTATCTATGTACACACAGTACAGTGAACATTACAGTTGTTGTAAATGTGCCGGATTATTTGCTTCAATTAAGGATTTCGGTGAGTTTAAGTGAAGGACTCATCTCAAAAGCCATAGTTTGGCAGTAAAGTACATATTTGTATTTGTAATGAGATAGAAACATTTTCATTTAATTAAAAAAAAAATCTATATCACTATTTCTTTGGAGTTCTCCACACAGAAGGTTGATGTATACACCCACATAAAACCTTTAAGATTGAGAAATTACTCCTATAGAACATGAATGTGCATATTGAAGTTTCTCACCTTGAGGGTTTCGATGTAGGCCTCATTTATGTCACTCAGGCCCAGCCTGAGGGGGATGAGCAGAACCAGGGGCTTCCAGAGAGCCGTTTCCTCCTCAGCCAGGGCACATGCTCCCTCCAGGCAGCCGTTGAGCTCCCCCATTCCCTCTGATTCACTACAGGCTCCTGCAACATCCAGCCAGGGCATACAAAGACGCTCTGCAGTGAAAAAATTATGACAAAAAAAAAACAAAACCCAAAATATCTGTATTACTATGAGTCTATAGTACCAATGCACAGTTTATGTTTGTAGTCTATGTTGAGGAAAATAACACTTTATCAGATTCACATTAGGGCATGCTGTAGGCTCCAGTCAGAGACGACTGAAACAGACGAGCTTTGGAGTGAAATACTGACACTGATCACTCAGCTACTTTGTGTCTTAAGTCATATGCTGGACGCTTTCTAACTGTGGCATTTTTATTACTGGCAAATTATAAGGTACTGTAACACCGTCTTTGGATGAACTCACTTTCTCACATAAATGTTTTGAATCTGTAATAACAGTAAGATTTAGTCAAAATACTACTTGTGTAAACCACTCAACACAGTCCATAGTTTAACCCGGAGTGACATTTAAACTACTTATGCTGATCAAAGACAACAGGAGAAAACTCTCAAACACCAAATTGAAATACAGCTGCACTCACTGATCTCCTCGATGACCACTGTGTTGTCCATCGCCACGTGTACAACTAATCTGCTCCACGTATCAAACACTGCCAGCTTCCTGAAAGTAAGACAGCACAACACAGTCACACATCTGGGTATTACCAAGGTAAAACACTTCTTTGGACTGCTTTTACACCTGGAGTGCAGTATCTTATCTGTTTGACAGTGGGTTGTTAATATGTGGTGAGTGGAAAAGCAAGAAAATGCAATGCAAACAACAAGATGATACACACTGTTTGCCTTGCTCACACTGACTGAATGTCTGCTGTACTGGGTTAGAGTTCTACTCAGCAGATTCCTGTTTGTAAACCACTGCAGTGTTCTGTCTCCCTGATAGCAGCTTATTTTGGCAGACGAAGTTTCTTTTTTCACTTGATAAAACTTTGTTTTTCACACTTAAATACTTTTCCAGGGTCCTATTTATAGCAGCAGTTGTAATATTTGTGGGGAAAAAATAAAACAGAAATTGAAATTCTGATTAAAAGATTCAATGTGGAGTTTCTGACAATGAGTAGCGATACACAACAATGTTTTTATTTAATGGGTCCCTGTTTTGTCTGTATTGTTATTGAGCAATAAGAGTTAAATCTATTACCTTGAACCTGACAGTTTAACATGGTGTAAAGAAGTCTAATGTGGGGCAAAGGGCAATTTTAGATTCAAGAATATTTTTTCTAAAGCTGACAGGTAGCAAGATTGTGGCTGCATATGCATGTATACAGTCATAAATCTGTGCAGATTCTCAGTCATCCAGGTCCTGACAATCCTAGGAGCCTCAGATAAAACGGAAATGAACTTCTCTTTTTGGTTCTTGAAGACCTTAAAGTCCAGTTGCTTTTTATTGAAGCTTCTTGGATATACAGCCACAAGTAATACTATGTTCTACATTGATAGATATACTTCATGAATAAATCATTTGTTTATATCGTGGCTCAGTAAAACATCAGTTCAAAGATGCACATGAACATGCCACTTTGAAAAAGCACTGCAATGAATAGGCAATGTGTTTTGTTTTCACATCATTATCGCGAGGGCTGCAGGGTGGCGCAGTTGGTAGCAAGAAGGTTGCCGGTTCGCGTCCCGGTGGGGGCACCGGAATCTTTCTGCGTGGAGTTTGCATGTTCTCCCCGTGCAGCGTGGGTTCTCTCCAGGTTCTCCGGCTTCCTCCCACACAGTCCAAAAACATGTTGAGGTTAATTGGTGATTCTAAATTGTCCGTAGGTGTGAATGTGAGTGTGCTTGGTTGTCTGTCTGTAAGTGTGGCCCTGCGATAGACTGGTGACCTGTTCAGGGTGTCCCCTGCCTTCGCCCTAAGTCGGCTGGGATAGGCTCCAGCCCTCCGCAACCCTAGTGAGGATTAAGCGGTGTATAGATAATGGATCATTATCGCGACCTTTTGGACTCATTTGTTGTTATTGTTTTGACAACAGTAACCCTGTAAGTCTGAGTAGATAATGCAATTTTCCACCTTTTGGATCCTTTAAGTTATTGTCAGGGCTCACATATAGAAATGATTAGATTTGGAGTTTTTGCCTGTCTGAAAAAGGCTGTGCACTACAACCATCCATCTGGCTTGTGGCCAACAGCCTACTAGGTTATGTTTTTAGCATCTTATATCTATAAAGTAAACATTTACAATCGCAAACAAATCAGGACATAGACAGCGCACTGTCTTTTTCATTTGTCACTTTATACAATTTATATTTATTGTGGTAATAAACAAGGTAATTTTAATTAATTTATTTATTTTGGCAACTCTACTTCCCACTTTTCCTTCTATCCTCGAACCCATTTCAGGCATAGAAAATTCCCTTGCTTTAAGACTGGTACGAGCAATGTGCTTGCAAACTCAGTGAAAAACAAAACTGAAAGTTAAGAAAGATTAGATTATGTAAATATTGTACAACCTGAGATACTGAAAAATCTCTTGATAAATGTTATGAGAAAAATAAATGCATTCAACACATTTTCTAGACTTTAAAGACCCACATTTCATTTTAGTCAAAAAATGCTTGACAGTACCATAATTGTTTGTTCACACGAACGCTCCATCGGGCCCTTTTATTTCTTGCCAGTGCCAATAATTTGGCAGTTCCATTTTTCCAAATGTGAGGATTTTGTATATATCTGCTTTGCTAGTTTGATTTCACAATTATGTGCAAAAATAATCAATTGAGCAACTGACAACAAAAACAAGAATTAGTTGCATGGTAAAACACAAAGGCAATAAACAAATGGAAATCTTTTCAACTTTACAGTACTTACTTGAGGACCTGGGCGACTGTGTTTGGACCATACCACTGGCCTATGGGCTTTCCCTCTCCAACTCCCATTTGGGCTGCAGCATTTGGGAACAAAAGAAGAATTTAATGCAAACTCTTCCAGGGATTCCCCAGCGAGCCCTTGATATAACTGGAAGAGCTTGACAGTCACTCACCAATTTGATGGATGGAATAATAGCTGTCTTTTTTGTCAATGAAGGCGTTGAGAATACTGATGTACTCTTCTCTTTGTTTGTGGCCTCTGGCCCATCTCCAGTCTGAAAACAAAAAGACAGTTATCAAGTCTGTCTCAAACAACCTCTGTTTAGTACAGTCTACTCACTGGAGAAGAGCTGTTAGTGTCACATAGTGATACAATCGGATTTATCTGTTTTACATGTCCACAAAATCTAGATTTTAGAGCTTTAATTTGGTGTCTTAAAGTTATCTTACCTCTGCCTAAATGTCTACACACCAAAGCCTCACCGAGGATCATCTGGCCGCACCGTAACATACAACCCCATCCTGTATCTGATGTTGGTCCGGTGCCTCCTGTAACACATTCAAGAATCATATCAGATTTCTCTTTGGTCACTACAAGTGAAACTGAGATGACTCAAATCTCATGATCTCAGCTACACACACATCTGCTGGTCAACTCACCAATTGGTGGGAAGTTTTTTCTATATGTAAACCACAGTCGTGAAGTGACGTCTGATAAAATGTCATCTTTTTCTATTTGAAGAGCAGAAATCACGGCATTACAACATATTAAAAAAGGATGAAATATTGTGTATTGTTCTGTTCATCTGATTCTTGAATGTACTCATTCAACACAGCTCAGTCAACTACATTTTCCAAAGTCCCACCTGTGAGTGCATTGTACTGTTTCCCCAAGATCCACACAGGCTCTGAGGTCTCAGGAAAATCTTCAAATTCTCCAAAGCGAAGTGTGTCGTACGTCAAAGTAGCTGCAAAAGAACACAACTGTGAGTCCATGGGAAACTGAAAGAGCAAAACAGATGGCGGTTATTGCCTGTATTGTTGTTAACTACTGGCTACTTGATGCTACTGATAAAAGTGAAGCTATCCATCTGGGAGTAAACATGCAGCATCCATTAGTTGCAGAATCTCAATAACTTCCAGGAACAACTATTTACATACAGCCATCTTTAAATTGACAAGCATTATGAGAACCTGTTCCATGAAGAGGAAGAGTTTTAAAATGCAAGTGAAGACTTTTCTTTGTGACTGATTAAGTATCAAGTTCCTGTAAAATACATTTCAAGGTGAAATGAATGCAAGCGCTAAGAATCATCAATCCATCCATTATCTATACACCGCTTAATCCTCACGAGGGTCACGGGAGGGCTGGAGCCTATCCCAGCTGACTTAGGGTGAAGGCAGGGGACACCCTGGACAGGTCGCCAGTCCATCGCAGGGCCACACTTAGAGATAGACAACCAAGTACACTCTCATTCACACCTACGGACAATTTAGAATCACCAATTAACCTCAACATGTTTTTGGACTGTGTGGGAGGAAGCCAGAGAACCCGGAGAGAACCCACACTGCACAGGGAGAACATATAAACTCCACGCTAAGAATCAAAAAACCTTAAATAGCCCTGTACCAGTGATTTAAGTGATTTACTATTGTACTTCCATAAAGCAGGAAGACTTTTGAAAGACTGATTGTAAAAAAAAAAAAGTTAAAAACATTTGTTGCAGCTGAGATATCCTGACTTTAAGTCTGTAGCATGATCCAGTCTCTTAAAACACTTGCTCCCACACTTGTTGCTACTAAGTTTCATATGTGAACAATATTATCAGGGTTATTACAAAACGTTCATCCAGAAGTACGAAACTAATGCTTTCACAAGGCAAAAATGTCAACATGCATGTCAAACTGACAAAACCAAAGGATTTATTTCCCTGGTTTGGGATTTTAGTTCTGTCATGCAAAACTTGCCAATTCCACATCATCATCCACTCATACATATACAAAGGCAAGAACTATAAAACTAATACACCAATGCTTGTACATTCGTTTATGTTTTGCACTGATTCAAACAAACAGATATTTCTCAGGCCTGACCTCCAACTCTATAATCAAGCCAAGGACAAACACACGTTTTAAAAAGTTTATTTATGGTTCGTTTGATCACTCGTATCATTCAGATTTTGACTGTTACCAATAAATCCTCAGAAAGCTCTAGCTGTTGATTTAAGGAGAATCTAAACACCCTCAGGTGTAAGTCAATAACAAAGAAACATGAAGAGCATAGTCCAGTTTATGCTTTCCAACTTTAAACTGACCATTACTATAGACAGAACAGGAAATTCAAAGTGTAACCCAGTGTGCAATCAGAGTGACAGTCCTTATCTGCATGCTTTTACCACAGCTGGAAACAGGCACCAGTTGTGCCTGTTTGCTGCAGAGCTCTTTGCACACACTGTGCTTTCCCCTCATTTGTCTTACTGCATGAACAACCTGTTCACAGCCCAGTATGACTACACTTAAGACTGTGTACTTAACATGGCAGAAAAAAGCCAAAAGATCATCACTAAAATCTTGAAAAACTTCCTCGGTTTTGATAACTTTGTAAATTTTGATGCATAATTGATGTTTAAAATTATTCATAATCTCACACCCCTCCTCTGAGAGGTTGCCTGTCCTGTCCAGGCAGAAGCAGTGTAAGCAGAACTAGACAATCTACTAGAGGTGACTGCAGTTCAGAAAGACAGTCTTTGGTGGGGAAGTGGAATTCCATACCCACACTATTAGAGAAGAAGCTTTGCAATGTTTAAACTCAGCCTCAGGCTTTAGCTAGGGTCAACACAAAGTGTCCCCAACAATACTTTATTTACTGTATTTATTAAATCAATCCCATGTTTTCTCAAACTAAAATACTAATGGAAAAAAACAACAACACTGGGCTCAATTGCCAAAAAGAATGGCCACACACACACACACACATATATATATAGAGAGAGAGACAGAGTTTTGGCCTAACTAATATAAAATGTAAAATGTGCTGATATAAAGTTACAGAACAGGCTTTGTGGTGCCTGTCAATATGTAACGTTAACCACATAACTAACTACACACACGAAAACTTGACTGGCTAGCTGTCAGTTGGTAGTTAGTTAGCTTGGACACAGAACACAGTGATTTACAGATGCAAAAAAGAAGAATGAAGGGAGGTGTTTACAGTCTTTGGAGAAGCAAATGTACAAACAAGTTTGTTTGCTATTGCTCTAGCTACACGAGTCTTGCTGTATACCATATAACCCGCACAGCAAACAGCATTCCCGGTGCTAACAGTAGCCGAAATAACTGATGTGAGGGTGACAGTGCATCGATTGGGATGCTCATCTTGGGCGGTAGCATAATGTTAGCATTAACAGTCAAAGGAAGGACAGAAGGTAAATTATTACGAGCAAAACTCCACAGAAACACATGACATTAGCACTAATGACTTCTGGACTCCGTGCTCGAAGTTACACCGCCGCAAAGCGAGCTGTCAAAGCGACGAGTCCGGAACATTTAGCAATAACAGCAGGCTAACGTTAGTTAGCAGTTAGCTTTAGTCATCACTTTAGCAGGCTAACGTCACCGAGGCTACAGAGCAATACGGGTCTGTGTTGGTCTGCCAGCTGCCATTGGCGATCCTTTCGTGACAGAGAGGGAGAACTGTTGTCTGGTATGGCACGGCAATGCCGTGATTACTTTGCTTCACTAGACTGGGTTGCTAAGGGAGAGAAAAAAAATGCATTTTGCCATAAAATCTCGTTTACCTGCATCCATCCCGACGGTCTTCACCCTATCTTGTTTGTTGTTCTCTGCTCTCTGACCTGCTGGACCAATGGAAAGAGCTTCCTGCTGTGGAATTCAGAAAGAGGCGGGACTTTGCTTACGGCAGCCAATAGGATCTGGGGTGGCAGGGTTACTTCACCCTTAACCAATCAGTGCCATAGCTGACGTTGCAAGTGTCGTGCCAAAGAGTGATCGTCTTCCAAAACACTGACTGCGGCCCCTACAGTATGACTAAAATCAAAGTCAATAATGCATCAAAGTCAATTGATTTCATTCATGAACAAGCTCATAGGATAATTGCAAAAAAGCTATTGTATTTATTTTTTATATAAACACCATGTATAGCTCATGTTGATAACAGTCTAATTATTCTGTTACATACTTTCACCACATACATAAAGTTATATGTATTTGCGCGTTATGAATTTTTGATTTAGATGTATATGTATGGCACACTTGCTTTTTGACAGACAATCCCTTTTTGACAGTACCCCTGTAACGGTTTCAGGTTGACTTGTAAGTTCAGACACTGCAGGTAAATTGTATACATTTTTTAGCTAATAGATACCATCATGAAACTTTCCTACATTATGCACAATAGGACTATTGCTTTTTTTATTTCAAGTTTATTTAAAATGTATGTTTACATATTTAAATCAGGTCTATCTAAAAAAAAAAAAAAAAAATCTAAACATTACCCAGCCAACTTTAAAATNGCCAACTTTAAAATGATTTTTTTTCCTTACCTCTTTCCAGATCTTATAAAATACATGCAAACACCGGTTTTTCTTTCTTTAATTCTCCAATGGATCTATCAAAAAAAAAAAAAAAAAAAAAATCTAAACATTACCCAGCCAACTTTAAAATGATTTTTTTTCCTTACCTCTTTCCAGATCTTATAAAATACATGCAAACACCGGTTTTTCTTTCTTTAATTCTCCAATGGATTTATTTACTCATGGCTTCGAATTTCTAACTGACTTTTTTTCCTTTGTAGGGGGCAACCGAGTCCAGTTCAAGGAGAGGCCACCTTCTGTGTGTTAAACTGTGGATTACAGACAACTGTAGAAGCAGCAGAAAAACATGAATGACATGCAACATATACGTAAGAGATGTATGTTAAAATCACCTAAAATAAATGCATATATAGATATTTAACAAGAAAGCTCTGATAGAAAAAAAATGTTTGGTCTCTGTGTTCAGAAGATACTCTATACATGGATTTGACTCATCAGAGGTTTGTCTATTAAATACACCTGCACCCACTGTTCACTTGTGTGATACATTGCTGTACCTCCAGTTTCAGAACATTGTTTACTAAGTAGCATTTTGACAGTTGCAAACAATGCAAGTGAAATAGTCAGAAGTTGAACTTTTATTTTTAGCAAAGAGGGCCTCTCCAATCATGACTGGAATGAAATTTTATAAGGGAGGTATTGCATGGAGCTCTAAAGCACTTTGCGGATCAAATGTGTCTTCAGCTCACCATCAGAAGATCAATACATCAAGCTTTGTCCAACAACAGATAGAAAATTAGCTTCATCACAGATGCTGAACCGACTAACTAAAGTACACAAGAGTCAAATCAGCAAAAGTCCTGTCAAAAGAAGGCCGTCTAGTTGTGTGTGGACACCTGCAGCAAATCGACTCCACCCTGAAGAAGGAGCCATATCACTCCATTCGGCAGTGACATGAGCCAACATTTGTGAAGGTAAAAGATTCAGAGAGCGCACTAATGAGCCCAACTGCATCTCAAAGGTTTGACATGAAAACCAAAGAAGACCAAGTAGCACTGACTGTCGTGGACTCTCCTTCACCATCACCTGACCTCAACCCCATCTCACACGGTTACCATGGTAATCTGTGAGCCAGCTTTGTGATATCAAAAGAGACTTAACAAGTTAATGAATCAGAGCCCACATCAGATAAACTGACTGAATATTTGAAGACAGAGGTGGGAACTGAGGACGAACCAGCATCTCACACTCACACACTCTCACCTCTCTCTAATTGAAACACGCCCCCTCGGCTCCTCTGGGACCTGTTGTGTTGTTGTTATTGTCGGGGTTCTCTCTCGGGGCCGTCTGATTGGCTGAGATGTTTATCAGTCATCAACCCCACGCCCACTCATCATTGGCTTGTTACAGTGACACTTCCCATCCCTCCCACCCTTGCTGTGACCTCCCTCAGTCGCTTTTGTTGTGTCTCCCTGCTGAACTGCAGTAGACAGGCAGGAACACTGCAACAACGACAATGTTAGACACATTTAGAAGCAGTAAGTGTTTAAGGCAGTTTACCTTTATTTCTCAAGTATAGGCATTGAGTTTAGCCTACAGTTTCTACTTCTGTGGATTAATTCTAAGTTAGAGTAACGTACAATTCTATGATATCACAAATTAAAAAGTGTTATAAACTTTAACTGTTTCAGGAGGGGATGCAGCGAGTACGGCTTTGTGCAATATCACTTTAATCTAAACTGCAAGCTTTTATGGAATGTCGCCATTTTCTGCTTTGATAACTGTTTTTATGTTTAATATAAGAATCTTTGTCTTTGTGAAAGAGCCGTCAGATGGAAATACTCCAGAGGTGCATCATTTTGTATAATTCCATTGATATTCAGCCTGACAGATTTGATATCTATGTTGTGAAACAGGTTCCTCCTTCCCCCTTTTCACTATGCTCTATCAGTGATCTTTCGATCATTGAGTTTTACTTGTGTATTTTAACATAAAGTTGATTGGATGGTGAGTTTGGTGTTGTTTTGTCTACTTTCTGCTCTGGTTCTGCCTACGTTGCATGGAAATTAACTGTTAATCTGGGATAATGAAGACAGGTTTGCCAGAGACTTGAAGAAAGCAGGGGAAGATGGGAAGGTTCATATTTCAGGTGGATGTATGCAGAAATCAGATATTCCATTTATATTTGTTGTCACCTGCATGAGAATTTAAACCTTTATTTTTCTGTTTTTGCTTTGTGGGTTTCACTCCACAGCATCAGTTCATAATGGCCGATAACAGGACGCTGCACCTTATTGAGGTTAATAGTCCTGCACCTTTCTTCAGTATCCAGTTTTGTTGTATATATAGTTAAATGATTCTGTCAGCAGCACATTACATTTTAATAACCTGTTCAAAAAATTGGTTTTAAATCAAAGGTTCACCACTGCCCTTACTTTGAAATGCCTCTATTGCAGCAACAACTTCATACGTCAGATGAACAGAGCAGTACTAAAAATACAAACTTCTGACACAAATTGGTCATACTGATCCACATTGTCTGTATATTTGTAACAGTCATCACTTAAATGTGGATTTAGAGGAAAAAATGTGCTTCCAAAAGGCTAAAATAGAAAACAAATTACAGAGAACTCAATAAAAGCTGTTAGCCAAAATTGTATAAACAGCTGAAATTACAAGCTAAAATATGAATAAACAATTGGAAATTATTAGCTAAAAGAGTTGCCAACAGTTAAAACAGTAGCCCATAGCATGTCCTAACAGTTAAAACTAAAAGTGGATAAACAAATAAAATTGTAGGCTCCAGTGTGGAAAACAAATGTAAATGATTAGCTTACAGTATGGATACACAAATGAAATTACGAGCTAAATATAACTGACAAGCTGTTGAAATAGCGAGCCAGAACTGAGAATAAATAGTTCAAATTGATTAGCTAGAAATATGAACACCAGTTAAAAATGTTAGCTAAAAGTGGATAAACTGCTAAAATTGTTAGCTAGAGATGAATAAACAGCTAGAAATTATTGGCTAATTGTGTTTCCAGCTTTTAAAATCGCTATTAGAATTGATTAAAAGTTGCTGGGGGGCTGCTGTAGCTCACCTGGTTGAGCTGGTGTGCTATGTGTAGGGCTACAGTCCCGATGTGGAGGTCATGAGTTTGAATCCCACTCATGGCCCTTTCCCACACATTCTCCCCCACTCTCCTGTCTCTCTCTCACTTCACTATCAAATACAGGCACAAAGGCCAAAAAAATAACTTTAAAAATAAAAAAAAGTTGTTAATGTTAACTGTAAGCTACGAGTGGCTAAACAGCTAACATTGTGAAGTAAAAGTGTTGATAAACAATTGAAATGAATAGCTAACAGTGCCATTTTTATTTATTTGTATTTTTATTTTTACCTTTACTTAACCAGATAAAAGACCCATTGAGATTGAAACTTCTTTCACAAGGGTGACCTGGCCAAGAAAGGCAGCAGCACATGTCCACAAATAAACACAACAAAAGAATCACAAAATAAACAAATGAAATTGTTAGCCAAACATAATTGACAAAATGTTGAAATAACTAGCCAAAAGTGGAAATAAATAGATGGAAATATGGCCACCTGGTAAAATTGCTAGCTTCAAGTGGATACGCAGTTAAAATTGCTAATAAACTATGGAGAAAAATTGGAAACTGTTCGCTAAAACTGTAAATAAAGAGTTGGAAAGTATTTGCTAAAAGTATGCCCTGCAGTTAAAAGTGTTAGCTAAAAGTGGTTTTATAGCGAGAATAGCTATTTCCTTTAAATGTTGATTTAGAGAAAATAAACAGTGATTGGAGTGTTTTTTAATGCTGACAGAAAAAGAAGTTGCAAGAAATTTAAAGTGTAAATTTTATTCATCTGTATTCTCACAGACTACAACATAAGGTCTTTGCATCATCACAAGTCAAAGTATCAGTGACCAACAAAGATTTTTCTAACCAACATCACAAAGAATGTTTTTTTAGGTGAGTTAAAATAATAATAGCACCAAAGGTCCCTTTCACATGAAAGAACCTGAATATGGTTACCGGTTCTTCTGCTGGACAGCAGAACTTAATATTAACATATAAAAACAACACACCTTCCCCTCAACACATTAAACACACGTCTAATAATTCATTAACAATGACTACGCTGATAAATGTGAATATCACATGACTTTGCTGTTCTCAGTCTCAGTCCACAACAACAATGTTATTTTTAAAGGACAGTACAGTTGTTTCTGCATGTTTGTAGCAGTTTGTAGCTCATTTCACTATGAACAAAAACAGAAGGACAAAACACACAGCCTGACAGAGAGATCTACAGTCTATAGTCACCTTTTAGTTTTTGAAATCATAATCTATGTGCTTTTCTGTACATCTTTACATGAAGCAACATTCTGAAATAGATGTCAGTACCAGTCCTTATGTCTGCAGTGTGACCTCTGGCAGCTTCTGCGATCCTTTATCCATCTGGATCAATAATGAATCTGTCTGCTGCATGACGCCTCTTGCTTCCAACCTTGACCCTTGAGTTAATCAGTTGGGTTGCAGAAAATTTGGAGTCATTTAATAGAAGAAATGCCAAAAAATGATGAAGGTTTCAGCTTATTTAAACACAGAAGTGTCTCAGGTTTCATATTTGTGTCTAAGAATCTGAATTAACTGACTGAGAGAAAACAGGCTTTTAAATGAAATAAAAATCACCTAAACCTGGATTTATACCATGTGCCATTGGCATCACTCTAACCCGATTCACATCAGGTGGGTTTTCAACTCTGGGACGTTCAGTCCTTGTGGATGTGTCCATGTCAACTTGGTCTCTGCTGGATCTGCTCAGCTGTACTGGAAGTACTGCAGGTGACTCTGATCACCCACCAGGCTGTCAGAGTCTCCTTCCACTGAACTCTCGCAGCTGAAGTTTGGGGACAGTGTCCCCTGCAGCCCGTCCTCATCCTCCAGGCTCCCTGCCCTGCCTCGGGGGGCCACCCTGAAGTCCTGCTCTGTTAGCAGCTGGTCCAGAAAGTTGATGTACCTGAGGGCGAGGCGCAGGATCTCGTTCTTGCTCAGCTTCCTGTCGGGCGGGTGGGTGGGGATGAGACGCCGCAGCTCAGCAAACGCCCCGTTGACATTCTGCTGCCGCCAACGTTCCCGACTGTTGGTGAAGATCCGACGGACAACACGAGGACGGGAACCTGAGGGGGAGGAGAGAGACGAGAGGGGAGTCAGCAGGAGTCCAGACAGCCAAATCTGAGGAGCCCCACTGTCACGCAGGACCACATGAAGAGGAGTCACTGTTACACGTCAACAAAAGACAACTGCCATTATCATATTATGACAATATATTCTAATTGTATACAATAATATGACACTTTCCTTACCAAAGCTTACGTGAAAGAAAAAAAATATTCAATATGTAAAAAAAAAAAGAGAATGAGAGCAAAATTAATAAATATCATATTGTAAAAAAAATTACATATCATAAAAACTATATGAAGTAAGTATTTTAAAAGGACATCCCTTGTGCTATTATAATAGTAATAAGTAAAGCTAAACTGTAAGGTAAAATGCTGGCAATTTACAATTACACCCATAAACATTTTTTTTTTTTTAATGAAAACTTTTGTAGCCTTTTAAGAACTTACATACAATATAATTTATTTTTTTTTAAACTAATACTGCCTTGTAAAAATACAATCATGGTGTACAGTCATTATAGCCATATAGTCTTGTATTTTTTTTGTAATTTTGTTTGTGTTTTTACAAAAAAAAAAACCTTTACATTGTAGAAAGGTTGATCTGACTGTTGTATGAGAAGGAGAGTTTTCACATTTTAAATTGATAGTATTGATTGTAAATTTAAAGATGCCTCAAACATTTTAGGAAAATGTGAAATCTGTAAAATTGAACGGAAACTGACATCTATTTTGTGTAAAGCTGCAATGATTATGCGTTAATTAGATCAAATTAACAACAGGAAACTATAATCTGCCAATGTTTTGATAGTCAAATAATGATTTCAAACAAGTATTACAACGAAAACCTAAACAAACACTTTTTTTTTCAAATTAAACAGTGAACTCACCATCATTGTAGTTGGTCTCATATGGAGTTGTTCTATGTTTCATCATGATGGATGGATTTGGATCTCTGCAGACACACAGACAACAACGTTTAGCTACTAGCAATACAAAAGTTCACCTCACTGCTGTTTCTATGCAGCAGGTGGATCTCTTAAAACCTCATCTTCCTAAATTCTGAAAAATGTCCAGAGGATGAAGACTGCTCCCCTCAGCTTTTCAACTCCCATTTTAGCATACAAAACAAACAAACAGAAAGATATCAGCAACATTCTGAAGCTAATACACTATAATAATTGCCATTGCTCTTCCTGTTTTTGAAAACAGTGTACACTAAAATAAAAAGAAAAAGTGTGAAAAACTGCAATATTCTGAAGGCTAGAGTGCCCCCAAAATTGTGGACATAATGGAAAACAACAGTCTCACGAAAAAAAAAGAAAACACAGTAATTTTCCATAATCCCGCTGTTTAATGAAGTTTTTTTTCCCCAGTGATAAATAATAAATTTTAGAAATATATTTACAGTAATAACGCTGAACATAACACTTTCACCTGCTAAATAAAAGGAGATATTTGTGGAATAAAAAAAAGAAGAAGAAAAATGTGTGGTTATTCACAGTTTGTTTATTTATTACTTTAAATGTAAACACTGACATATTTGTTTCTGCAAGCGCACCTTCTTGTATTTCAAATATGAAAAATCTGTAAAATTAAAAGGAAAAATTCTGTAAAATTCCATATTTCTGAAGTGATTAATTATATTATTAAAAAGTCAACCAGTGACTCACCAAAACCTGTAAAATAGTAAATCCACACTGGACGTGTTGTGATGCTGTTTGGAGTCGTTTGTTTTCTTCATATTAAGTTAAAAACTGAACAAAAAAAATATGCACAGCATGTAACCTGCAAGCTGCCTTAAGTTTAAGAGTTTATAATATTTAATATCCAGAAACATTAGAACGTGTTTTTCTCACCGGTTGCAGGTGTTGATTTGATGCGCAGCTTCGTGCGGCAGGTCCGGTGCAGGCAGCAGCAGCAGCAGCGGAGGACTCAGGTGGATCATCCGGGTTTGGCTCCGGGGGTTTTGCAGCAGACAGGCTGGAGTCCGGTGAGCTTCAGGGACAGTCCGCGTCCCGCCGCCTCTTTATACCGACCAGCGTCCCCCTTCTGTGTGTCGTGACGCGTCGTTTCCATGGAGATCCCGTCGATAATGACAGTCTCATTAAAGTCATTAAACTCAGGGTCCCAGGAAGCAGCACCCCAGGGACCTGCAGGGCTCAGGGGCCGCCCCTGTCTCCGCCCTGCCCCTGCCCCCACTGCAGGAGTCGTGTTTTCCGGGTCCTCTCCTCCTCCTCCTCCGTCACGACCTGGAGCTCTTGGTGTCATGTCCACCATCACTTCCTTCACTCAGGTCCAGGCTGCACAGATCATAAAGTACCAGCAGTATAAACATTGTGTTTGCACTTTGTGTCAAATGCTCTGGCCACTGTTACTATTATCTCCACCAGAAGAACCCTTTTCCTCAAATTGAAGGTTTTCAGTCTTAGGACACCTAATCCACTGAACACTGAGCGTTTTCCAACAAACACATCATAGCAGCTCCATATATCATTCAGACTCTTAGTTTATAACCTTGATTAAATTCAGTCTCTTTGGAAAGGAATTGTGCTGTTTAATTTCACACTTATAACATTTGGATAGTTTCAAAACAATCTATTAGAATAACCAATTATGGCAAAGTGGAAAAGTGTGTTTAAAGTACATAAAATGCCAGTTCAACAAATTGTTCCTCCTCCACTGATTCCTTTTCAGAAAAATCTTAAAATGTACACGTTTTAAATGGGTTGCTCTTATTGGTCTTGATATTTTAGCATTCTATTTTTATTTTATTTTAGAAGATGATCTTACAAGTTTCTAACCTATTTTATATTTTCTTTTGTTTTGCTATATGATTTCAAGTCACTTTTGTCAGGTCTCAAGTAATTTTGAACAGTTTTGAAGTTTTGGATAATTTTTAAGTAATTTTGGACATTTTTCAGGTAATTTTGGACAAGACTTATCATGGGAAAAAAACAAATGATTATATCCTCATTTTATTCATTAATTAACTTATTTTAATTTATTTAACTTAAAACCTCTGAGAACACAATAAGGGACAAGCCTCATTTTCAGTGTTGCTGATGGACATGCAGTAAATACATACACACTTAAAATCAAGTAGCAATAAAAGAAGAATACATGGCTATATGAGATAAAAACAGACTTTAACCAGAAGGTCCTTAGTTGAGGGATATAACTGCCCCTGCTGCCCATGATATGCATTTTTGAGAAAAATGACCTTTGACCTCTCGTGGAGCTATTTTCACTGATTGACCCCAAAATGGAATCATTCTGAGAGGCCACTCCTAGCTCACCTGTAAAATATCAACTTATTAGACCTTAGCACTCCAGCCAGAGACTGATCACAGACACATGGGTGGGACTGATTGCTCTATAGATGACTGATGACTCCTGGTCAGGGCCAACTATAACAATGCTGAAAAATAGGAATTAAATTCATACATTTAAATAAAGTGATATTTCAAAAGCTAAATATTTACAATTTCTTTAATAACTTTAATTATTAATAGTTAGAAATTCGTAGTTATGTGATTCAGAACATTTTAATAGATTATCTGAAAGGAAATGTCTTCACAAGACATTCCTGATTGACTGATCAATCGATTGATAAGTTGATCCTCTTGTGTTTTTACTGAATTTAAACACTGCAATCAGTGATGTAAAGTGTCTTTTTGTGTGATACATAAAATGTTTCTGACATATTTCTGCTTTTATTTTGGTGATAGCGCGGCATCAGAAGCGCGCGGCTGGAGGAGCATCAGGTGAGCAAATGTGTTACTCGCGCAGTTTCAGGTTCTCTGTTTTGAGTCGGACACGGACAGACGGTTTGTTTTTCGTTTTCCACCGTAAGTTTTTTGTTTGTTTGTTTGATGCCGCTAAGTCCCTAAGTCGTTCAAATCGGGTTCTATCCGTTAAAACGCAGCTCTGCGTCGTTTCCGTTGAGTTTTCCGCTAATTGACTCCATTTTGTGAGTTTAGCTGTGGGGGATGCAGCTGATAGCTACCAGCAGAGGACCAGACAGGTGAGCAGACATTTCCGGCGTTTTCTGTATGTGACCGTCGTTTTTGGCAGTCTGTTGTCATTTGGACAAGTTTCCAGTCATTGGTGACTGTTTTTTGGAGTGTTCTTGAACAGTTTCAGAGTCATTTTGGATAAATTCGAGTAATATAATTTTGGACACATTTTAGGTAATTTTGTGGCAAGTTTGGCCATTTAAGACATTTTTCAGCACTTTGGACAATTTCTGACTCCCATTTCTTTGAGTCTTTACACTCTACCTTTCAGTGATATTGGGTCATTTTCAAATAATTTTGGACAAAGTTATTTTGGTCACATGTGATGTCAGTTTGGACCCATTTTGTCATTCTGGACAGTTTGTGAGTCATTTTTAAAAACTTTTTTTGCCTTTTCTTTTCTTTTTTTTAAACACTGGACCAATTCTGTTTTGTTTTATGTGATTTTTGGGATGTACTGACAACAATCACTTAATTCATTTACCACATTGTGCCTCCTTTCAGCAAATTAATCAAAGTTTCACTGAGAATGTTAAATTTTGTTGGACAAAATATTGTAAAGGCAGTTCATTTTGCCATGACTGCAAAGCCCTGGGTTTAGCCCTGATTTAAAAGGACTGTTTCAGCGTCTGTAGCTTTAAATGCAGCTGAGCTGCTGCTGTCTGTGCCCCCCCCCAGAAAGAAGATTGGCTGTGCATCTGTGATTGACACCATGGAGCAAAGCTGTCCAGCAGCTGACACAGATGTGATTGAGTGTGTGGGATCAGACCTTTCTGTCCCTTCAAACTTTCTCTTCAGGCAGTTCATTTACATGGATATTTTATTAAACTTACAGCACAGCTGTTGTTTCTAACTCATGTGTATGGTGAAATTCTAATAACTTGTTTAACTGTAAACTACATTGTATAATTCATCCTACATCCACCCAACCGGTCGAGGCAGATGGCCGTCCCTCCCTGAGCCTGGTTCTGTCGGAGGTTTTTTTTCCCCTGTGGGGGTTTTCGGTTCCTTCCCACTGTTGTGGACTGCTTGCGGACTGCTGAAGCTTATAGGGAATCCAGATGTTTTGGATTGTTGGGTGTTTCTGTTTCTGCCTTTGTGAAGCGCTATGAGATGACTTGTTGTTGTAAATATGCGCTATACAAATAAAATTGAATTGAATTGAATTGAATTGAGTTTGTCAGACAGCGTTGCGGTTATGCCGCAATAGTCAGTATTCAGTCTATAATTTTCTTTCTAATCTCCTGAGACAACTCTCTCCTTCGCTTCCTCTGGTCCATGTTTAGTGTGGTACACACCATGTCAGCAAACAGCACAGTGACTACTTGTAGCCCTATAAATAGGTCGACTGACTGATTACAAGTTTGTAGACACCTGTGATGCTAATTAGAGGACACACCTTGATTGAACATGTCCCTATGGTCACATTATTTTCAGTCTTTTCTAGGGGTACCATCATTTTTGTCCAGGCCGGTTTCATGAGTTTATTTTTTAAAATAATTCTGCTGAACCATGGTTCAAAAGCAATGTCTGATTTTCACTGGATAAATTTCATAGAATTTTTATTTATTATTACGTTTGCCAGATTCAAGTTATTTCTGTGACCGTTGTGGGTTTTTCTTTCATTAACCGAGGGGTACCAACAATTTTGTCCACGTGTGTAATAGAGAAGCCATGTTATTAATACAACCTATGACATTTTTGCGACATTTTTCATGACGCACTATACTATGAGGTTTTTTGACATTTCAGGGTTTTTATAGATGAACCATCCCTGACACTGCAAGTTCCAACACCTGGTTGTGAGACCTGACGGGTTTCAGTGCTGTTAAAATATCTCAGTGATGTGAGAAACTAAAATTAAGATGACAAAAAAGATCAGTGTGCAGTTTGTCTTTCAGCTGTATATTAGTCAGCAGGCAGTGCTGAGGTTCAGGTGGCGTCTCCTTCTGGCTACTCATCTGCACAGGCTCTACACTGTGCTAAGGAAATATAGTTTACAGAGTATTACTAACTTGTACTTCCCACAGAAACTTAACAAACTAACACTATTAACTGATTAGTCAACAGACAGAAAGTTAACCAACAACCCCTTTGATTAATTTATAGTTTGAACCATTTTCCAAGCAGAAGTTCCTCTCAGAAGTGAGGATTTGGTGTTTTTTTTTTTTTTTAATTACATTTTTATTTATTAAACAAAACCAACACTTTGTCACCAGCAGCAGTTTGAAATGAATTTTCACTATTTTTGGTCCGCTTCTAGATACTTAGTAGAAAAAATAATCAGTAGGTTGATGAATCTAAAATGAAAATAAGAGTTGGTGGCATCTATAACAAAAATGCTAATTTTATAATCCATAGTAAAAAATTAAAATATTATAACCAGACATGAAGAGATCATTACGCTTGTCATCTGAAGGACAAGATTAGAAAAGTAGTACACCAAAGTCAGTATAATTTTATTTAGATAAAGACAGATGAGGCATGATGTTAAGCATTTGCTCATTCTGTAGGTGAAAACATTGATTATTGCATGATGTTTATCAGTTGTAGTTAAAAAATGCTTGTTGTTGAAGTCTTGGATGGCGAGAGTGAACCTTTGGCAAAGACGTCCCACCTTTTAAAGGCCCCTCGGATATGGGACCTCCAGACTGAAAACCATGAAAAACGCTGCCTCCACTTTAATTTATCAGTGATAATAACCCACTCATATACTACAGCACCTACAAGGGACATTTTCTGATTGAGGAGATATAAAACACACGGAACAGTTGCAAGTTGTTTAGAAAGTATATTGTACAGTACGGAGAAGTCTTTCAGCATCACAAAGAAGAAACACAAGAGTAGAGTTTTTGTAGTAAAAGAGAATGGAGAACTAATTTCCATTGGTTGACTATTGTAATATTCAGTTAGTTAGACCAATAGGAACTTCTCAAAAAATGTTAGAAAACATTACTGCAATTCCTGCATGACAACAGACAACTCTGTGATAATGAGTTAAAAAACTCCTCACAACACTGTGATACAAATACCCATGAACAAAGAGATACTGGACTCTGTCGACGTAATGTGGCGCTACGCTGACTTTGGCCGGTGTTATACTCTGTTCATAAGCATGTGAGGGTCAGCATGACCTGCATTTCATCTTTTGCAGAAGTCCGTAAGAGTCCACCAGCAAACCCCTTTGTGAACGTCCAAAATTTGTATTTGCATGGCAACTAAGTTTGCCTTGTTTCACATCGTATGTCCTTCAGTGTAATTATTTTTTATCAGTAATAATAAAATCTCTAAAATCACATCAGAGAAAACTGAAAATACAATGACCAAAATAAATGAGGAGAAAAATGTTCAGAATAATTGTCTTTCAGTCTGCAGGCAGCTGTTGTGTTTGAGTGACGTGCTCTGCTGTTCACTCTTTCACGCACACTCCCCTATACTGAGAAATGTACTGAGCGCAAGCCGACTTTGACCAGTGTTATGATTTCCGCATCCGCAAGCATGTAAAGGTCAACATGATGTAAATGTCCTCATTTGCCCAATTTTCTGAGAGTCCCCCCTGGGGACGTTTGTTTGAAGGCCCAAATTGGTGTCAGCGTTTCAACTAGTGTGCAAAATGCCAAACTACTATTTATGGAACGCATTCTCTAAGTGGACAAGAAAGTAGTACAATAACAAAAAGTACCTTTCCGTAGTGTCCACAGCTGTCTGTGTGCGCATCTGCAAGGGAGTATAATCAAAGATTAAGCCAAAATCATAATTGTCTGTACAGGGCTGCGTGATGTTAATGGTGTCATCTGACAAAGTCTGCGAAGGTCCATGTGGAGCTTCAATATTGTGACTGCATAAACTGTTCTGCACTGCAAGCACGCCAACTGTGCATGTGCCAGAAAAAACAATGAATGCCTGCGACAAGGAGAAACTCTGTGAGGCGATTATCATCCATATTTTTAGCATTCATCTTTAAAAGAGTTGTTTTTGAAGCAGTTACGGCTGGACTTTAGGGGTACTATGTTTCACAAAAATTTGGAAAAGTTGGCAAATTTTTCTTGTCTTTTTTTTTTTTTTTAAACGTTTTTGAATTTAATGATTTAAAATCCTTTTGGAAACATGGCTAGCATGTGCTTTAGCTCAGACAGAGGAATGGATTTGTACCTATGATTGTATGGCCCAGTTGCTGTTGAGGAATAGGACCATGTTGAGGTGTTCTGGCTTGATGGAGCTCCTCAGGTTGCAGAACTGATCCCCGTCTCTGGAGAAGGCTCTCTCTAAGGGCACAGCAGTCGAGACGACCCCAAGTTTCTTCACAGCAAGCTTGCTTAATTCAAAGAATTTCTCCTTTCCTGTGTGCCTCCACCACGCCAAAGGGTTGGACTGCTCTGCATTGGGTGGGTAGGCCTTGTATTTGTCCAGTTGGACTTTGAGCCTGTCAGTAGAATAGGCTATGCCTGCACTGAGCTCCGTCATTACCTTGTTAATTGCGAGGCGGTTGTTGTCGTCTGTTAGTTGTTTTTTGTATCTTGGGTCGAGGAATGTGACGGTAGCCAGTTTGTGGTTGTTGACATCGCCGAATTCATGTTTGTATTTTGACAGTAACATTTTGGCAACATCATTCTTTCTTTTTGCTTCTTGTCCAAGTGCATCCATGAGCTTCATCATCACCGGTACCATAACCGAAATGGTCTCAAATCCTTTGCCTTTCATCGTAGAAATGGCTTTCTTCAGAGGTTCTAGAGCTGATATGAAGTTCTTGATTTTCTTTTTTTCATTTTCGTTTAGAATTAAATCCGTCTGTCCCCTCTCATTGAGCACCATCACCATGAACCGGTACTGCTTATCCAGTCGTTGAAGCATGTCCAGCCAAGTGAGCCATCTGTCTCTACAACACATGATCAGCTCCTCTTGATTCGCTTGCAATTTGCCTTGCAACTTGCCTTGCAACTCTGTGAGCTTCTTCTCAGCTTCAGAATCATACTTGAAGAATTGGATGATGTTGCAGCACTTGTTGAGAATGTATGACAGCTCAGCGTTGTTCATCACATCCTTAAATACTGCATTCAAGACGTCAGAAAAGCAGGGCATGTGTGTCCATCTTGTTTTATTTCCTTTTAGCTGTGGCATGCCAGCTGTGACAACACTATGAACCTTATCTGTCACATTCCAAGTTTCCGTGATGGCTAAGAGCTGATTTAGTATGTTGGGCATGGATTCATCTCCAAAGAGGCTGGTAGTTTTGAGTATGTAGGACTTGAGACTTCCAAGGTTGTCCACGAAGTGGCACCCAACGGTTAGATAGGAGTCTTCAGATCTTGAAGACCACAGCTCACATGTCAACACGATGTCTTCAGCTGAGGTCAAGGTGCATTGTAGCTCTTTTTTTTTTACTCTCATAGACCTTGAGAAGCAGTGAACGCATCATAGGTTGGGTAGGAATTTGCTGATCGGGCTTTAATGCTTTTGCAAATTCAAGAAAGTTTGCATCTTCTGTGATACTCAAAGGCTGCAGGTTAGATACAATCATCTTAAGCAGCCGTGTTTTGACTGTTAGTATTTCCAGGTCCCCAGCTGTGGAAGAAAACAGATTTAAAGTTCAGGATATACTTTGGTATTATGCTTATTTCCAGCATGAACAACAGTGACAGGCAAAAACTATTTATAGATATCAAGACCCTTTAAATAGGCCAGCAGAAGAGATGATGCGTTGGATTTGAGGGGGAAAAGTTCACCCATAAAGTCCCATAACACCATAATATCCCAAATAAATGAATGATTTGTCCCAAATCTGACGGTTGTGAATCTGACGACATCTTTTAATTCGTTTATTTATTGCTTTCTTAACAGTAAAATTCATGATTAATGGTAATATACTACAAACTACTGTACCTTATAGTACCATCAAATGTGTTTTTATTGTTACTTGGATACCTCTTGCTATGTTAATAGTTTATTTTGGCAGCAGGCTGTCTCTTTTGCACTCTTTGATGTTTTTGGCTAAATAATATTTTGGAAATGTGGAAAAATCCGACGGCATGCAGTTCAGACTGGTCCCTTGGTGACAATGATGCGAACTGTCACCAGTGGCGATTCTAGGTTTTATTTTTAGAGGGGGCCAATGCTATATTTTGGGGGGCACCCAATTACTGTGTTATTCGTTGATGTAGCCTATATCAATTTCTCAAGAAGTGTTCCTTACTTGTATTCACATTGTATGACTAAATATAGACCTGACCTGATTGAATAGATCTAACAAAATAAACATGATCTGGAAAAGGTTTCTGGTCAGAACATACTTGCACAATATGGAATGTACAGTAATTGCTTCTTTTAAAAGCAACTCATGCCACTCAAACTGAATCACAGTGTGAAGACTCATGTTAATAACAGCCCGATGGCTCAAGGTACATTACAATGATACATACATGTGAATACACACATAAACACAATGCTCTCCTCTTTTATATTAACAATGTTGTTCTTCATTTGCTCTGAGGAATGTCTGCCCTGCTCTGCGTTTCACGTGGTGCTGATGATGGGCTACAGCTGCTGGACTGGTCCTGCTTTGGATGCCTGTCCTCAGAACTGTCCCCCTGAACCTGTCTGGTTCACTGGTCTTACCCTCACATGGCTTCTTCTTAACTCTGTTCAGGACTTTTGGGGTCTTTTGGACCATTTGGTTTAGGTGACAGGTATTGTGTTTTGATTTTTAAAGATTTTATTTTTAAATATAAAAATAGGGGCATTTGTCATGCATTTGGAGCCAGAAATATGTCAACTTATCAGAAAATGTATTTAACATAGAATAAAAGCCTACAATGAATTCCAACAATTATTTTGCACATATTCTTTCTTGGGGTCCAATGGACCCCCAAAGACCTTCTACGAATGACAACATGAAAGTCCTGAATAGGGTTAAGACAACTAACCAAGCTGGCTGCACCTCTTTCTGACATTTCTGAGCCCTGCTGCTGCTGTAACAGAGACTAAATGACACCATTCAGCTGTAACTTAAACTTGGGATTGGGAATG
>NW_007577848.1:795288-796626 GCF_000690725.1 Stegastes partitus | reverse complement strand
GAAGTAAAGATAATGGCTAAATCTACGAGTTAAGATAAAACATATCAGTAACTCGTTTGTGTTCAATTTACCGCACGTTTGAATTTGACACTCACCATCTCTGGCCGTGTCTCAATATGCGTACTTGTCCGTACTTGCGTTCTTGCGGACTTGTGAAATGTCATCAGTCTGAAACCAAGTATTGTCCCAATTCTAAGTACGCATCTGACCAAGTATGCATGAAATGCCCGGATGTGTTCTCGCTCCGTCCACATTATCGAGTCTGCATCAGACCGGACTTGTGTGGACTTCAGACAGCCAAGTATCCCAGAATGCATTTCGCGACAACCAGTGGCAAAAGCCAAGGAGAAAACTTTCAACGGTAACACAAGTTTTTTTGTAAATACTATTGTTATTGTGACACAAACTGTAGTTTTATGATTATTTGAGGCGAGACAGTAGTGGTATAAATGCCAAATATGTGGTCATTTTATCACGATAAAGCCTGCTTAAAATTGTGCTCCAACGATTTCGGAGACAGGAGTGTCCCGGTTTGACAGCTGTGACGGCGGCCAGCGCTCACAGTAGCCCGCTAGCAGCCTGATGTCGCCAAGACTTTCTGAAGTCTGCTGCTGACGGTTCCGTAGCGGTGAAACAGGGATATACGTAGTTTAGCGGTCACACTTTGTCCCCACAGTGTAATTTGTTTATTGCTCACAATCGCTTTAAAAGAAGTTAATGTTGGAACGTTATATTTTTATTTAGTGTTATACTTGATCGCTGCCTCAGTACGTCTGAATTATTCTCCTGCTTTCATTACCTGTAGTACAGTCTTGTTCTATTCCTATGACTGTGACTGTACATTAGAAATAACATTTAAGCAATGTTTTAGTGGAGGGCCAGCTGGATAAACGTCCTCCCTGACTGCTGGGAGACTCCCCAGAACATGAGCAGCTCCATCCTGGTCCTTCTGACGGAGCATCTTCAGCAGCATGAGGCTGTTTCCGGCTCCACTGAAGAACATTAGGAGGAGGAGAGGCACAACGTTTTTCATCTGTGATATGTTTTGTAAGAGACTTTTGTCCTGTTATAAAATATAATCTTATAAAAATTACCCTGTTTATTAATTGTTATATTTATTTTATATAGTTCTTGTCTATTTAAGTATTTTTGCAATTAAACATTTTCACCTGTATTCCAAAGATGAATGGTCTGATATGAATTGCTGAAGCCACAATTACATTTTCCTCCAACATCTGACCTGTTAATCAGACACTGCTTTCAACAAATTAACGGCTTCAATAAAGATTGTATAACGACCTTAGAAACCTCAACATGTATACATATTATATATATATA
>NW_007577848.1:755490-792773 GCF_000690725.1 Stegastes partitus | reverse complement strand
TGTGCCACCCCCGCCTGGTCCTATCGTGGATGCACTCTTAATTTTTCGAAGAAAAGTGCAACCTGATTAGCAGGGGATTGGGGATGAGGAGTAAGATTTGTTCAGTTTGTTGTCAGGGTAAGCTGATGACAGGCAGAATAGGCTGTGTCTTGCCTCTGCCACCCTGCACACAGGTGAACAGTTTAAATTGGAGTAAACAGGTGTCATTTTTGAGTCCTGTATCCACTGCCTTTTTTGTTCTCTGTTTTGAAACCTAATTCTATGACTGTTAGTATTCGTTCACATTTGGTGGTTAATACGTTTTCTGTGGTATGACACAACTTCACTGCTTTATACAGACTTTGATGTTTATACACACTGACGTGCCAGCACCAAATGAGTGTGTAAATACAAGGTATCCGTGTTCATGTGGAGATTAAAGAAAAGTCCTCTCATTTCTAGAAGAGGTTTTTTTTTTGTTTTTTTTTAAAAGAGTAAAACATGCTGGTTACCTCTTCGCCCTCTGATCTGATCCCGTCTCATGGGCTGGCGGAGGTTTCCAGGAAATCGTCCTGTCTGCGTGTTGGATGCATGTCTGGCTGTTGAGGAGCAACACAAAATGAATTAAATGTAAAGAGCTGATTTAATGACACAGTACTGTAACAAAGAAATGTTTTTCAGTGGAGATACTCACATCGATATCTTGTGTTTGCACTCATGTCAGCGGTGGTTCAGCGTCTCTTCGGTCTCGATGGTGACTCAAAGGTTGGCGTCCTCTCTGTGTTCAGTTTGAGCTCTGTCTGCCCACATCTGACTTCCGAAGCTCCTTTTATCTCCTGAATTAGGAAACCGAAACAAAAAACAACCGTCAGCCTAATTCTGGGCTGTGAAGTAGTCCTGACTTGTCTGCTGATGACGAATACGCCTGTTTATCACCAGGTGTTTCGTTGCTATTGAAACCAAAGTGATTTGTATTTAATATTGTCGTCATTTAATTACCAGGTGAAACTCACGGAAACTGAGGAAACGAAACTGATGGAAATCAGAGAGAAAAGAAAAGGAAACACAAAGAATTTTAGTTCAAAACTAAGTTGGTATGAATATTGTCATTATTAAACATGTGAAAGAAATTCAAACTGAGGAAGAAAAAAAAAATCACCAAATGGAAATCACCAAATACAAATTTGAAGTTTAATTTAAGTGTTTTCTGTCTTTGTATTGCAATGAAAGTCCAGTGCAGGTACAAAGTACTAATTTGAGTTTACCAGAGTTAAATAAAATGGTGAGGACAATGTGACGAGTTCACTGGGTATTTCAAGGCAAATTTCCTGAGAGTCACTTGCAAAAGCTTTAAAATCCTGTTAAATCTTAATTTATTATCAGAATCTTAACTTTGCCTGTTACAGCCCAGTTCTCTATTGTCAGCTGGGTGTATAAAAAAAAAAAACCCAGGTGTTACTGGTTGGGGTAAAGTAATTTATCGCTTCGTGGCGTTATTAACAAAGCAACGGCGAGAATACAAACGAAACAGGGCTGGTGGATGTTGCTAAATCAAAGAACTACATAAAACCAAACAAAGGCTAACAGAGTTATGAAACTAGCTAAACAAAACAACTGAACTCTTTAGCCAATCTTAAACACAACAGCAATACCCATAAACAACAAAAAAACCCCTAAACAAGCAAGTGCTTCAAAGCACATACCTACGACAGACAAGTAGCTCCTAAACTAAGTTGAACAGCTGCTAGCTGAAGTTACAGACTTCACCAAAACATGGGTAACTTCCACACTATATTTACTTCTTCCAGCAGAAGTTACAGAGAACATAAAACACACAAGAGGCACCAAGTTGAACTGTTGACATTAAATCCTAGCAGCCTGGAGTATGAGGTTGGCTGTAGGTTTATACTCCCCAGGTATGGTGATTGCTGAAATTGGATTGGATGGCGGTGGAGTGAACCGAGTGGTGGCCCAATCAGACGAGGAGAACAGCTCCAGGCTAATCAGTGGAAATGACGAGCAGCTGGGGTTCAGGAGCGAGCTCTCAAGCCAGCCATAGCTGAGTCTACTCCGGCCATCTCCCAATGCAAGGGTTACAAAAGTCCACCACAGAGGTGAGACACCACACAAGCACCAGTGACCGTAACACTGCCTGTTTGTTTAAGTGCAGATTATAGTTACCTGCAATCAGCAAACATTAAAATTGTACAAGAACACAGGTTTGATTTTTTCTCATCTACTCACCTGTCTGGTAAAAATAATTTAAAAGACAGTTTACATTTTAGAGAGGCAGACACTTCATGCTGATGCTGAGACTCTTTTAAACATGTTGTTAGTTAGAATCTGTGCTGAAACTCATTACCAGCATCAGTACCACATATTTATTATTGTAGCCACTGTAAAGAAGATCCAGGTTCATGGCAAACATGTTGGACTACATCTTTGCCAAATACATTTATTTTAACCATCATGTGACCGAAGAAGGTGCTTCAAATACATAACAGGCTTCTTTTCACGTTCTTTAGCAAAGTTTTACCTTGTTCAGGACGCAAGGGTGTTTTTCTTGAATGGCATCTATAGAGGTCGATGTTGCAATTCAGTGTCCTTCATGCTTTGCAGTCACACAAACTAAGATCCATCCATCATCTATACACTGCTTAATCCTCACTGGGGTCACGGGGGGGCTGGAGCCTATCCCAGCCAACTTAGAGCGAAGGCAGGGGACACCCTGGACAGGTCGCCAGGCTATCACAGGGCTACACTTAGAGACAGACAACCAAGCACACTCACATTCACACCTACGGACAATTTAGAATCACCAATTAACCTCAACATGTTTTTGGACTGTGTGGGAGGAAGCCGGAGAACCCGGAGAGAACCCACGCTGCACGGGGAGAACATGCAAACTCCACGCAGAAAGATTCCAGTGCCCCACCGGGACGCGAACCGGCAACCTTGTTGCTGTGAGGCATCAGTGCTACCAACTGCGCCACCTTGCAACCCACAAACTAAGATCTTTATTTATAATTTAAATCTGCTAAGTCTGAAGCAAGCTTATTTGTGTTTCACATCTAGATTGCGACAGTAGCGCACTGTTGGCATCATTTTAGAAGGTTGACCACTGCAGCCCTGATTAGTGGTAGTACGGTTCGTTATATACCTCCTAATTAATGCTGCATCTGTGTTTCAACTCATTGTTCCTAGCTCGCTGATCTTCCCTTGCCTTTTCCATCTTTGTCTCACAATCTGATTTTCAAATGTTTTTCCATATGGAGCCATGATGCAGACATGCAGATGGACACAGCCCCATAGGTCCAAAAATGACATAGTTCTGTTCTTCACAGGTCATTTTACAATCATGTTCATGAAATTAGGAAAATTAAAAATCACAGGTGTAATTAATTGTTGTTTCGGTGATCCCAATGTATTCGTTTTGGTTTTTATACAGTGTTTTTGATTGGTCATAAGAGGAAATATTCTACTTGTCAACTCAGAAGGAATGCAATTCTTGAGAGGTGGTAGAATTTGGATTCATTTGACATTCAAGTGATATTGCACAGGTGTGTACTCGGTTCTTTTGTATACTGTAGTTGTTTTCAGTTTCAGTCACATTTCTTAGCTGTGACGACTGTGTCACATATTAAATTTTGACTGATTAGTCATCAGTCATGTATTGGTATAAATGCTCTAATTTCTAAAGTAACCATATACAAACACCTGGGTCTACATGTAGACAGTAGTAATGACATGTTTCACTACAATACTTTTTGCTTTCCTTTAATAGAAAATAACCTTTCTGATGTAAAAAAACAAAACAAAACAAAAAAAGTCTATTTTTCTGCCATACAAAGACCTCCTTTCTGTTCTTTGATCAATACGACAGTAATGTATTGTGAAAATGCATTTGATTTATTTTGATTTTAGGAAACACGTCTCTTAAACTTGTAGATTAATGGTTGCAGACTTGGCACTTTTTAGAACAGAAGAAAGACATATACATTTATTAATAAGCAAAGCCTGATGCTGTATAGCTGCTGGAATACCAGATGTTGCATTTATGTCAGTCTTATGAAGTATTTGTCTTGTTTTTTAATTTTCTGGTCCAGCTGCGTTTGTTCTGACTGCAGAAGCTCATTTTATTGCCTGGGTGGATGTGAAACCTAAAACGCACAAGAAAACAAAACTTAAACTATAAACGAAAGCTAAATTAATCTGAGGCTGTGAACTTGCCTTCACATGTCTCTTGATGACTAATACACATATATAACACCATGAGAAATGAGCTTGTAGCTCCTTGTCCTCTTTGTGTTCAGTTTGGCTGTGTCAGCTCCACTATAAATGCGAGATATGAAACCAACAAGAAAACGAATGTTATCTTGATTATAGGCTACTCGTGGCTGATGAGTCATCACATAAATCTGTTTATCACAACCAGGTTCTTTTTTCTGTTGAAACAAAAGTAATTGCATTTCCTCGCTGCGGGATCAATAAAGGTTTAATCTATCTAACTGTGTTGTCATTAGTTGTTTGGCTGGAGCCTATGCCAGCTGACTCAGGGTGAAGGCAGGGGACACCCTGGACAGGTCACCAGTCTATCACAGGGCTAAACTTATCGAGGGACAATTTAGAAACACCAGTTAACCGCAGTATAGTTTTGGACTGTGGGAGGAAGCCAGAGAACCCACGCTGCACAGGGAGAACATGCAAACTCCACGCAGAAAGATCCCAGGCGTCCTAACCAGGATGCAAACCGGGGATCTACTAGCTGTGAGGTGAAGGTGTTAACCACCCAGCCAACATGCAGCCTGGATAATGAAAAGTTTAATGACTAGAAAGAGATTTTTATTTATTTTTTTTGTTGCAAGTGGTGACTCAAGTGTGGGTTTTATCTTAGTTTTGTGACTTTCTTTGCATGTTACTTTGACACAACCTCTTTATAAAGAGACCCTTTAGTGTTTAACTATGGAATGAAGACAGGTGGATAGCGCTTAAGCAAAATTCTTTACTGAAACAAACACATGAATTTTACAAAATGCTTGAATGATAATCCGGAAGTTTGTTTATGTCTCCGCAGGAGGAGACAACGAGAACAGACAGCTCGTCTCCCGGATTGACAGGTAACATCTTAAAATAGACTACATGACATTTACACTTAACAGGCTTCTGTGAAAATACACAGAACAGGTTTTACAAAACAACACAATAAAATAGAATAGAAAAGCTCCCTCCCCATGTACAACTCGGTTTATCGATAAAATAAATTCCCTCTTCACTGGACTGATGAAAGCAGAGTCTCTGACCTGCCAACAGCTAACTATAAAACTAGCTGAACAAGTTCACAGGCAGATGAAGGCCACCTCGTCGCAGTGACAGGTGCAGTGTGATCGATGAGGGAGGGGGGCACAATCCATAAGACATTTTATATATGTACAATTAACATTCTAAAACATTTCGTCAATGGCAACTATTCAAACATCCTTGCAAACTGGACTTAAATAAAAGTGCAATACACAGTTTTCAGTAGGAGAGTAAGGAAACAGCTGGCGAGACGAAGCGCGTTAAAAATCTGAATGGATTCTTTAAAATTCATCTATATACTGTAGAAAAAATAGAACATACATCAACAACCTCCGCAGGATTACTGCAAACTCATTGCAGAGGTTTTTTTTTTTCTCAAAGCACCATAATAAATAGGCTGGTAAAAATATGTCAACATGTAAAAGCTAGTTTCTCTTCTACTAAATGAAGGAATGCAGTTAATAGTTAAAGAGAAGTTGTCATCAGAGGGTAAAAATAGCATTGCTCCCGCAAAGAAATACTTCATCCATCTGCAACGCTGCAGAAACATTCTTCCTTAATGTGTGTGCTGTGATTTTCTAGACACTGAAGTCACAGAGAGAGTTTTTTCAAAAACTTTAAAGTAAAATATGCTAAATTGCTCATGCTAAGTTTGTACTAATTCAGTCTCAAGTTGTTGTTTTTTTAAATAAAGCCCAAGAATTTCAACTAAAATGTGCTTCAAACTGCATCTTAAAGACGAGAGGAAAGCTTGTAAATGGACCTTGAAAGTCATAAATGAATTCTATGTTCAAACAACCCTCATCAAAATTTATTTTCAAAAAGTTAGAAATGACTGTTACCAGATTTTCAAACTAAAATTGCCATTTAAAAATACTACACTCTGCTTAATGCAACAGTCTGTTGCATTAAGCAGAGTTTTTCCCTGCCTCAGAATGAGATTTTGGGACATGGCCACACAAAAATCAGTGTGCATACAGAAGAGGCTGTAAATCTGTGTTCCCTTATTTGAATTAAATCTATGCTTTTAATCTATTTATTTGTTACTTCCGACTGTTTGATAAACAAAAATGTCTCTTACGGTGAGTAGGACCCCAATTAACAAAAATGGTTAATAAATTCTCTTTTTTCTTTTGGTGCTGGTGATTTTCATTTGGCCCTCACTAAAACCTCACTGCAGGAGTGACAAACATTCTTTTATGCAGGGAAAAACCTTTTGGTCAAGTACCAAAAGCTGCCAGATTTGCAAAATTGTTTATTTCCTGACATTTTTCTAATCTCAGATTATGTAGTTCTGGCAAAGGTTGTAGACAACCTTTTACAAAAATGGGTAGAAATCTGGGAGGGAAAAAAATAAAAAAAGCTCTTCCATCATAAATTTCTTTCAGAGGTTAAAAAACGGTATGAGGCACTGGTACACAAACTCAGTGGCTGTTTCTGCAAAATCGAAAAACCCTGAGGTGGTTTCCCCGCTAAAAATAATCTCCCTATAACTTCAGCGTATAAATAATTGGCAGTTATGAAGCACAAACACTGCACATCATCCTGGACCACCAGAGGCAAGTAGCTAAGTGGATCAAGTATTCCTTTACCAGATAATGCACCTGTGAAGAGTCAAACTGTGTCAATGGATTATAACAACTCATGACAGGAAAACATGTTTCAGTAAGATATTTCTTAAGGGTTGGACATAATTTCTATTTTTAAAAAATTGTCTTAAGATGTGCTTTGTTATTTTCAAATGTCTTCTATCGGGTAGTTTATTTCTCTGACTGTGCAAAGCATCCAAGTGTTGCACTTTAGCCTGGTGTGTTAACAGTAATGAATGAAAAAAACAAAAAAAATATTGGTCTGAGTCATGGATCAAGGTCATTCAACCAGGACTAACTATCAACTGGTATATAGTCCCCGAACCTCAAATCTCAGTTTGTGCTTCTCACAGTCCACAGAGGGTAATATCAGTTTTTAAAAAAGGTTGTTTAAAAGTACCTTGGGCTGTTCTGATTAGGGATGTTAATGATTGTCAATCGACTAATCAACGTTAATCACTTAGTCAATCAGAAATGTGTTAACGGAGGCAGAAGACGAGGAACATGCATGTCAGAAAATGTGTTTTAGATTTGTTGCAGTGCCTTGTTATGTCACAAGGTGGAGCCTCTTATTGCAGCTGTCCAGTTTAGTTGGCTACCTGAGGCTTATGCAATTTTTAAATGCTAACACAGGCCGGTAGCTGGGTGCCTTTCAGCAGAGAGAAACTTTCTAGATCAGCCGGAATCTGATTACATGCTTCCAACAATGTTCAAACTAAAGTGATAAAGTGCATCAGCGACGCTTGTCTTTGAGTATAAATACACTTTAGCGGTGGCAGGTCAGTTACTGTGAAGGCTGCAGCTCATTTGTTGTGTAACACTTTGTCAAGTCGATCACTAAAGAACAATGTCAAAGGAAGTACGTTTTTCTGCCATTTATTTTTTAATTTAAGTAACGTGGTGTGGACTTTGTCTGTTCTGCAAATTCCTAATGTAACCAAGCCAATTTAATGGTGAGCATCAAGGCTCAATGGTTAAAAACGCTGACATGACCGACTTTAAGTTAAGGAAATTGTTTAAATTTGCATCCCTGTCCAGACTGAAGACTTAAACATTTCCTAACAATTTTTTTAGACTTTTGAGTCATCGCTGGTTAATAATCAGTTAGACACTGATGATTTCCTTTGTGTTGATACATGAGAGGCACAAACTGGATGAGTTTTAAGCTGGATTATTTGAAAATCTGTTAGAGAAGTTGCACCACTTATGTATTCTGTTAATGTTGTGGCCCTGGCTTGTGTTCACATTAGAGATGCGTCGATCCGATACTGGGTATCGGTATCGGGCCGATACTGGACGAAATTACGGTATCGGATGATTTACTTCACAGGGGTAACTGGCCGATCCGATACCGCCACACACACACAATCCTGCCTTCCGACACATCCACGTGTTCGTCTGCTCATTGGCTACAAGTTTACAGTCTCAGAGAGTGTCTGCAACCCGACTGGTTGAATCTACAAGGGTGGAACTTGTGCGTACCGGGTTGACTGTCTGAGACACTCCATTGGCCCTTCAGGCTGTCAATCACCCACCAAAGCCCTCCTATTGGCCAAACTAGGTGTCAATCAAACGCTGAGCCCTCCGTCTAGCTGCCTGTAGCGCTTTCAGTGCGATCTAAAATAGATTCAGGCTGATTTTGCCAGAAGAAACAAAACAGCCGGAGCTGATCTCAAGCTGGGAAGACATTACTGCAGAATTCGTGCCTTTGAGGATCTAATACATTTTACGGACCGAATTATTTTACGGGATTCTGTTCACTGGTTCTGTCCGGACAGAATGAGACCAAGCTGGTGAGGAATGAGCGATGTTTGAGCTGCAGAGAGCCTTCAACAGTAAGAAAAGTCGGATTTTAACATTTTGCTTTTCTGTACAAAAAGCTCTTTGTGTCAACGCTGTGGTTGCTGCAGGTCAAAAAGGTTTATATCATCGGAAAGAGGAGACTCTGAGCTTTGATTTGATGTGTATATTGTCGGGAAACGTGATTGTGGAGCATGCGCACATCTGGCTGTAATGTGTTTGGAAAGTGGTCCCGTCCCTCCGGCGGGACGTGGGAGCGGTAAGGGGTTAAAAATACTCTTCGTAAATATTTTTTTTTAAATTGGAAGTATATTTTGAATGAAATCACCCTTTAAAACTACGTCGCGCACCCGAACTAGAAGCCGTGCACTTATACGGCCGGAGAAGACGAGTCCAGCCTCTACCAGCAGCCTGTACGTGGGTCTCCAGCTCTGCAGACAGAACCTTTCTATTGGATCCGATCCCGCAGCAGGTCACAACGTTTCCGGCCTCATTTACTACTGCTCATGCGCAGAGCCCAGAGCGGATATTAGTGGTACTCGTATTTAATACCAAGAGTGCACACTGTAGTCTGATTGCAGCTCAAATAAAGCAGCTACAGTTTCACTTTGAGACATGCTTTTGGCTGTTTTTTCCTTTCTTAGAAAAGCAAAGTCTATGCTTTAATAGTATGAGGCTTTTGATAAAGCGTCTTAAACAAATGTATCCATGCAAATAAGGTATTTCCAAAGAAGTTTAGGAGGAGAGATGGTATTGGTATTGGTATCGGTATCGGCAGATACTCAAAGTTGAAGTATCGGTATCGGAAATCAAAAAGAGGTATCAGTCCATCCCTAGTTCACATGGTGCATACGAATAGCTAAAGCTTATTTAGTCAAATTAGTGTGGCAGAATTCCAGTCTAGCCTTCTTAGAATATGGAGCCTGGCAGATATCAGGGTAAACATTTCAGATTACCTGATTAGTCAGTGAGAACATTTATGTTAGTCCTATTCAAGCATCCAGCTTTTTTTTATGCTTTATATTCAAAAATGTGAATATGTCCAGTTTAGCTTTGGGAAACTGAGGAGCATTTTTCACTTTACTTCCAAAACCATACCGAAACAATTAGTGATGAGAATGCTCATTAGCTGTAGTTTTAACTCAGTAAGGTAGTAAATATACCCTAAACCTAATTATTTAAGTCTGAGTGTGTGTGTGTGTTTGGAAGGGCCAACAATTAAAACAGTAATTAGAACAAGCAAAGTTACAACATTTACCTTTGCTACCTAGCTCCATATCATAGGCACTAATGGCAGAAATAAAATGAAGCCGATAGTGTCCTTAAAAGTCAGATTAACACTTGAGTGGCAAAGTTGATTGAAATGTTTACTGTAAAGTTTAACACCAAACTTTCTTTTTAAAAAAAACTTGTGTCTTAATGTCAAAATGCTACTTTTTTAAACATTTTAATATTGCTTCCTCCTGTTCGGTGCAGCTGTGGAGTCCTATGTCAAAACTAAAATCCTGCAGCGTCCTGTATCGCAGTCAAACAAACGAAGCAAACAAAGATGGATGAAGGAGAAGTAAAAAAGAGAACAGTCCGAAGCAGGTCCTGAAGGAAGTCCTGTGGAGCTACACTCTCTCTCTGGCTAGCTGCTAAGGTAAGGTACAGTGAGCACAGTTCAGTCTGTCAGTGCTGCTGGTGTGAGTGTGGGTGGGCGGGCAGACAGAGTGGGGAGTTACTCCATGATGGCTCTGTAGATCACAGGCTCGATGTAGTCACCCCGGTAACGGGAATTGATCACTCTCTGTCGCTTTGACTCCTGGATGATCTCCCTCTCTTCAAAGATCCCGTCAAATCTCATGTCTGATGCTTTGGACTGCAGAAAGAATCACAGGGAAAACACCGCCACATCTTTACAGTGTCGTTCATCGGCTTTATAAATATTAAACAAGGTATTATTTACAGAGATACCACAAGGTCATGGAGAGAATTTATGATATGCATTCTCTTGCAATCTGCTTTCCATTCCTCCTGATCAGTATGAGCAGTTGTTGGTGCAGTTTTAACACGGTCTGTTTAGTAGAGCTGTAACAGTACACACAAATTACAGTCTGGTATGTTTTTGGTAAAGCAAAACCTTTTCAGGAATGCAGCACCGTTAAGACAGACGGCAAAACCATCACTGCACCCACACACACACATTGCTGCCTGTAGTCAGAATTCCAACTACAAACTAATGTGTCACAACCAGATTTGTCACAGTGGTTCCAGCCACAGTGATGGCTGTCATCCCAGGCTGCAGTCAGACAGTGTGTGTCTGCAGAGGTCAGTGAGAGAGCTGCTCTAGCAGCTCCTCTAGTTTTCTTTCTTAACCCTTTCAACAGTATAATCCGCTATACCAGTCTGCGGCTTTTACCCCGTTCAACCCTGCAGACCGCTTTACCGGTCTACTGCTTTGATCCCATCCACCCTGCAGACCGGCATAGCAGGCTCCGGTATATGGCAATTTTCTGTTACATTCATTTTGATTGTCTATCAGTGGGAATTCCCGTATGTGAACAACTCAGTCATGGAATAAATTATGCAAATAATAATTTAATCTTTAATCTAATAATCTTTCCTGCTAATGCTGCTAGTCGCTGTTACCCATTAAAGTTTGATTTGATTTGATATTCCTAGTAATTAAAGCCAAAGTTACTTAGTGTTGAAAGGGTTAACGCACAGACTTGTCCTGACAGACAGCTGAGGGTGCACTGAGATGGGCTCTGAATCAGCAACATGCAGCCTGTAAACTGTTGCTGGTTGGGACTACAGAGATTGCCTGAACCCTTGTTGTGAATGGCTCTACCTTTGACTACATGCAGTGCTGTTTGTGTGCAGTGATAGTTTTGTTGGCTTAGCGTTCTGTGGAAGCTGCTGTATTGCTGAGCTCCTAAATAAACAGCATCTGTTATAGAAGCTCTGCAGGTTCAAATAGTAACAGCTGGACATGTCCAAAGCCCAGCACCAAGCAGTGTTGATGAATGGTTACTGTGGACTGCAGCTTCACGGTCACAGTAGGCAGAGCAGCTGCTGTTAGATACTGTTGGAGATTAAAATCAACAATGAGCAAAAAATTCATCATATAAAGTGTGACATCATCTCTCCTTTTTCTGGAGTATCTCCAAAGTGTTTCCCTAAACTGCGCCAGAACACGGAAGGTTCAAGTGAATCAGAAGAACTGGAAAGTAGATTGCAAAAGAATGCAAAGCAAAAACTTCTTGCCTTGATCTTTGCAGGGCTCCATAATTACACAGAACATATAAGGTGCAATCAATAAGTTCTGAGTCTGCACCTAAAAAAAAGCCAAAACTGTACATGATTTAAATTGCCCACCACCCTCTTCAAAGTATTTCTTGTCCTTGTGTTGCAAAACACTGCTCCCGCACAAGCTCCGTCTGTGATGCATTCTGGACCGTCTAAACTGTGTCACATAGTCGACCCATCAATTAGAATTTTTGGGGGTCGAAAGGAAGAAGTCGCAGGGAGACAAATCTGGTGATAAGCGAAAATGTGTGTTGTCAACATGCGTTATGACTGAGCACAAACAGGTAGTCGCACCACTGTTCAGGTTGTTTGTGCCGAATCTTTTCCCTGAAATGCCTCACAGTGTTCCTGATCTGACACCGTTTCTTCAGTCTTCCAGAACGCGTTTTTTTCCACAGTAAAAACTGCTGTTTGGTCTCTGGGTCAGAGTTGCAGAAAAACCTCTCATCACCAGTGATGGTCCTCCATATGAAGATTGAATCATCCTGGGTCTGTTGACACAGATTCTCATGGTGCTGCTACTACAGGTCAATAGTGAAATCACACATGCACCAACCAGTGGTCACAGAAACGTGTAACACAGGTACTGATGTCGATTGTTTGATGTCACATGGAATCTTGACTCATTATTTACTGCTAACACCTGTTGCATGGGTATGTCTGTGCTGTGCTCAATTCGTATGGATCAGGAACAGAATCAGAACTTTTTAATTGCATCTCATATTTTAAACAATAAAGTGTTTTCTGGACTCACCAGTCTGGATTTAACTCTCTTTGGGAGTTCCTCATCCAAAGTGTAGACGTCATCTCTCTTGGTTGTTAGCTGCGACCCATCCTCAAACTCCACCTGCCGTCCAGACACAAAACAAACAGAGCTAAACTGAGCAATCATTGCTGCTGCTTCAATGGACAGAGCAGCTCTCCTCTCTTTCACTCTCCATGCATTTATATACCACTTTGCATATCAGCAACTTTGTGTCCTCCCTGTACCTTTCTGCAGAAACGTCTGACTCCAGAGCAGCATGTTTCTTATCTGCAGTTACTGAAGTCACCAAACAGAAGTGTGTACTACGAAGTGAGATCAATAGGTTAGCAAGATATCCATCCATTATCTATACACTGCTTAATCCTCACTGGGGTCACGGGGGGGCTGGAGCCTATCCCAGCTGACTTAGGGCAAAGGCAGGGGACACCCTGGACAGGTCGCCAGTCTATCGCAGGGCTACACTTAGAGACAGACAACCAAGCACACTCACATTCACACCTACGGACAATTTAGAATCACCAATTAACCTCAACGTGTTTTTGGACTGTGTGGGAGGAAGCCGGAGAACCCGGAGAGAACCCACGCTGCACGGGGAGAACATGCAAACTCCACGCAGAAAGATTCCGGTGCCCCCACCGGGACGCGAACCGGCGACCTTCTTGCTGCAAGGCAACAGTTAGCAAGATATGCTGAGTCTAAAGTTTTAACCTGGCTAGATCACTGTGAAAACTGATGCTGCACACCTAATCTGTTCCAGAGGTGGTTGTGTTCAGAGTTTGACATATAAATTGGCTGTAAAAGCACTGCTTTTTCACCAATTCTTCTCTTGACCATGTTGTCTGAGTGATACAGATTCGAGACGTTCTAGCTGCAAACCTGTTGAGCTGTATGCTAGTGATGCCACAGAACAAAGCTGTGTAGTTACTGCCAAGTCCTTTTCACACTGCTGGTGCTGCAGCTCATAGAACACACATCATATATATTAGTATTTATAACAGAGAATAGTCAAAATTAATTACACTTTCATGACCTAAAACTACAGTGATTTCTACGTGTCCTTCAATATGGCACATTGTAAGAACTAAGGATTGTATTCAGTATTGTTTAAATGAATGAAATGTAAGTTTAACAGATGTAATGTGCAGCTGCAGATTATAATATCTGCATTCATATGACATACAGACTTTCTTCACCAGGCTCTGAGCACATTCCCGTAAAAAGGGGCACGTAAAAGTTACCTAACAGTTACAATTCAACCACTTTTTAGCTAACATTGCTGCCTTGTAAGGATACAATGGGCAAGTCATTAATTACATCCTGGACACATTTATTTCAGCCTGGAAGTCTATTGTGAACAGTATTCCTGTGTTTTCACTTCAGAAATGTTCTGGTTCAGTCAGTAACATGACGTGACATTACGCTCATGAAAATACACTTTTCTGTGTCCTGTGCATACAGATTACATTCAACACTTCAATGTGCTCCAAGCACAACAGTGAGTGTTAAATGTGGTATGAAGAGGCTGACAAGGGACACCATGGACGAAGAACATTACAGAAGTGGCAGCTTGATTACATCCATTCTTTACTTCCAGCCTTAAATAAATGAGTCCAAGATATGTTAAGCAATCAACTGGGTAAAGTACGGAAAAATTTAAAGTAGAATTTCACTGTTTGCCTTGCTGTTGGACAAGCCCTTCTTTTGTCATTGCATATTATTTACTTGACTGTTGCCTGCTCCTTGCTTAGCTTTTCTGTTTAATTTATTTCTTGAGTCTTGATTCAGACATGGTCTGTAAGTTCTTCAGGTTACAATTTGTTTGTCTATTCTGCAACACAAATCACAAACATGAATGAAAATGATTCTTACCAGGTACATTTGAATGACATGAGCTGCCACAAATTTGGCCCCGTACACCAGACCATCCGTCCATCGCACCTGAACCACTTCTCCCTGCGGTGGAGGTCCAAGCTGAGCACAGTCTCGATTCTAAGAGACAAAACATTGCAGAGTTCAGAGCAAACTCAACAAAACGCATACTTTTGATACATTCTGACAAAGTACTGACTCAAACATTCACAATGACAAACTTTGTTCTACATGTTTAAGTTAAAAATTCCGCACAAATAAACCATATTAAAAACAACCAAATTAGCACTGATCTGATTATATAAACAACAACAAAAAAAAAAAACGCCCTCCTCTGTGCAGCTGAGAAGCTATTTTAATGACTTGTCTGTGACAATTTAGGGACTTTTTGGCTTACCTGGACTGAACTGTAGTTTTTTAAGATTTACTCCTTCAATGATTTATGGCATTATAACTATCTTATATCTTATACTTATCTTTTACTGCACAGAAGAGATTTTTGAGGGTTCTGTACTTTTAGCCATGGCTGTGTTGTTTCCACTGAGGTGCAGGACTTGACAGTGGAAAATGAGCCCACAATGAAAAGTGACAGGGACAAAAAATACACACAAAATGCTTGGAGCTAAGAGGGGGAAATCCAGTCCCGACTTTTCGTTGGGGATTTATTTGGACAAATCTTGACCATTAGGCCATTCAGAGCCCATGTTGTCTAAGAAAACTTCTTGAGCTCCACACCTGCTTTGAAAGTCATAATTGGCTTTCACGTGGAGATACATGAGCAAAACCTACCACAATGTCTTCCGGGAAGAGATTATCGCTGAAGGAGCCATCATCAAAGTTGACTTCGTAGAACGTCTCTTTAGACAGCTGCACCACATCACACTGGTAGTAGCGGCCATTCTTGTGTTTACATATGACCTTCTGTCCCACGGTCAGCTCATGCATGGCTGCTTTATTGCGCTGTCAGACAAGACAGAGGAAATAGCATTTTTATGGATTACCAATGTTGGCTGGAAACTGCTTCATGGTTCTCAGACACAGAGATGATGCAGAGAAAAGTGTAAAAAAAAAAAAAAAGTTAAGTAAATACTGTTTTTTCATCTAAGCAGCTCCTTACCTCGATCTGAGTGGGACCTTTGTGTCGACAGCAGGTAACATGGACCACGAAGGGCCATTCATCCGGCTGCATCAGTACTCCAGCAGCCTGGGCACAGGTGGGATGGTAGGCAGTGGGACAGCGGCCATGAGAGCACTGAACGCAGCAGCCAGACGCCTTCTTCATCCGCTTCTTACAGTAGTAACATTTCTGTTAGATGAAAACACGGAAGCCAGGGCTCAGCAATCTGCAGTGGGTTGAAATGACTAAGCACACATGAATTACTTTGAGTCACAGTGTTGCACCGCTGCTCTGCTTTCCAGCAGCCTGCAGTGTGAGTGTTGTTTCAACTGAATATGTGGGAAAATGCAGACGATTATTACTGCTTTCTTATTAGCAAATGTAAACAGAACCTTTAGGTAGCAGCTTGGCAGATGTTGCCTTCACGGTTAAAATGCCGCTAATGGCAGCAGGTGATATCAGCTGTCACGAAGCAACATTAACGTCATGAATAACTTCACAACAGGCCAAAATGAAAGTATTCTGTCAAAGATCACTTGTAAAGAAAATGTCTTCACTCTTTTACACTAAAGTACAATCACAAGAAGGCCAAGTGCCGCTCGTTAAAATTTCTCTCTCTCTTTTTTTTTTTCTTCATTGTCGCAAATACACCACCGCCGCATTTCTCCACCTTCACAGCAGAGTCCTGCACTGGATCGGGTACTCGCGACTACTACAGTAAACTACAGATAACTATCTTGCTCAGTCTCTACTCTTTGGGGGGTTCATACGACGTTAATTACTCGCGAGCACTAAGGTAATATATAACATAACTATCTTGCTACTCGCAAGAGTCGCGCCACAGGACGTTTACTCGCGTCTTCACATTGACTTTACATGTAAATCATTCGCGCAAATGATTTTACTTGCGTCTGGTGTGAACACAGCATAAGAAGATAAAGACGCCTGATGAAGATGATGCTAGCAAGGTATCATTAGCCTTTTAAGGACTCATAAATGATGATAAAAAAATAGTGTAATAACATATCAGACACAAACTAGAAACCTTTTTAAAATGACTAGGGTGTAGGAAAATGAGAGAAACAATCTCATTATTGTTTCTATTTGTAGGTGAAGACTGACTAGAGAAACAGGCTTCAGGGGATCAGCTTGCATCATGTATGAGCATTAGCGACCACCTCTTGGAGAATTTCTCTACAACAGAACCTTAGAGCTCTTTTATTTAAAAAAAACTTACATTTATTTATTATTTTTTGTTTTTACATGCAGCCTTTAAAAAGCCATTTTAATTGGCCATTTAATAAATAGGTTGTAAAAATAAAATCTGCAGTCAAATGTCATTTATTTACACCGCCACGGCTCCCCGGAGAGCCTGCCCCCGCTGCTGAAAAAAATCCTAGAGGAAACACTGAAATGTTACATGAATCTACCCTGTAAAATCACCTGCACTCTAATAGTTTGCTTCTCACCAGCTTAAATCTCTGCAGAGGAATCCCACTTAAATCCACAGGACTTCTTTCAGTGATGCTGACAAAACGAGCCTCCAGCACAGCCACTGCACACAACACATGGACCCACCTGCAACACACACAAAAACACACAGCACTGTTCACAAGTGACACAGTGGCAACTGACCATTCAGTCCATTTTCTGTTGGTGTGTGATTGATTGCTGTATTATATTGTTTATGGAACACATGAAGAGTTCATTTGCAAAAACAGATAACTCAATTTTTGTAGATTTTCAGAAAACCTATTTTTTGTGGTTGCTTGAGATAATATCAATCAAACTGAAGCTGAGTAGATTTGACTCAGTAGAAATGACATGTCAAAAATAGCCTGATAACCTAAGTTTGATTGATGTTGTCTCAAGTAGACGATTGAAAAGTGGGTTTTCTGAAGGTTTGGGAAGATTAAGTTATTTGTTTTTGCAATTGAACTCTTCACATCTTTTTAAACCAATATATGACTGGTTATGTGAGGGTTTCTTAGTCACAACACAGTTGTCGTTCTCCACCCATCCTTCTTGCCAGATTCGGCTCCCTGTCATGTCTTTCGCAAAATGAACTTAAAGTTGAAGGGTCACTGTTTTATTGTGTAATGTGGCCTATAGCACCACCTTCTGATATTACACAACCTGATTTATTTGCTCCAACATCCTAATTCGCATTTTCTTGAATTATGGTATGCAACATTTCAAATTTTTTCTTTATATTCTCTTTAAAATTGTACAGATGCATAACTTGTATTTTTGTCCACATTATTAGTCAAAAATAAATGAAACTCTATTGTTGGGACATATTTGTCAATCAATTATAGATTAACCACCATTGTCCTGAGATAAACTTCCATCAGATGGATCACATCAGTTCCAGTTTTCAGACACAAAACTTCCATATTGGCTGTTCAGGTAAGAAAAACACTGCGGAACTCTGCATCAGTTTGATTAGATTCACTGATTGTTTAAAGCAGGGGTTCTCAACTGGTGGGTCGCGGACAGCTGCTCAAAATTAAATAATATGTGCGTCTCAGGTTGGACTTATTTTTTATTTTGAAAAAACTTTTATTTTGACAGGCACGGTAACCATAGTTTGACGTTCATTTTAAGTTTGTGTTGATGTTGGGACGCAAGATGGCAAAGCGCAAATATGTCCCGGAGTATTGAAAATGTGGATTTTCATACTAGGGCTGGACCTGAATAGATGAATAGCCAACTATTCGTTCGCTGTGCTGGAATCGGACTTAAATAAGAAATCGCCACATTCCTCTCTGAGACTAACTCCCTGTACTGTTTGACAACGAAATGTGGCTCGCACGAGAGCATCAGCTGGTGGAGCTGTCATGTGATCAGACACTGAGAAAGAGATTTGGGGAGGTAAGCCTTTCCCACTTCTGGTGCAGCGATGTGGCGGCTGAGTATCCATCCCTCACCACTCTTGCAGTTAAAACAATCTTACCATTCAGCTCAACCTGTTTGTGTGACAGTGTCTTCTCTACCTTGGTCCAGCTCAGGTCACAGCAGAGAAACAGGTTGGACACTGAGCATGATCTGAGAGTAGCTCTGTCTACTGTCACCCCAGACTCTGAAACTCTAATCAAGAGTAGAGCAAGTGTCCAACTGTCTCACTAACTTCAACAAATTACCTGATTAGGCCAAAACTTCATTTTCGAGTAGTTTTGACATTTATTTTATTCACTTCTGTACATGCAGTTGTCATGGTCCTCCTTAGTTTCTTATCAATTTGCTCAAAATGGAGTGAAAATATGTTTTTTTGTGCCCTTTTAAAAAAAATTTGTGCAGTTTTGTACATGCAGTTGTCATGGTCCAGTTACTATGCATGGTTATATGCTCTGAAATGCATGTTGCACAGGAAAATATATTGAATATTGAATTCTAAAAAAAAGTGGGTTGCGACTTAATGACCATGGGAAAATGTGGGTCCCAGGGTGAGACCAGTTGAGAACCCCTGTTTTAAAGGATGAAGTGCAAATTTATTGAAATACCTAGACGCACGTCCCCCGCGGTCCTGAAGCTTCTTAAAGTACTTACTTGTTGTTGTTGGCTTTCTGCAAGGCGCCGCCTCTCAGCGAACACAGGCAGCAGTTCTACAAAAACAACACATCATGATTAAACTGTCCAGACAAGCATTAAAGAGCAAAATCTGTCTTTCACTCTTGTAGCTGGTGGTAATCAACTGAAATTTTACTTGTATCCATCAGTGCCAGAAGTGGGCAGTCATGATGGTTTCTATTGCTACTTAATAAAAAAATAACTGATCTGATCAATTCAAAGTTGAAAAAAAAAAAACAAACAAGTTTTAAACTGTATCTGCACTACTAACAAGCTTCACAAGCAGAAAACTAATATTTTTCTAGCACTAAAGTCCATTTTATTTAATATGTTTTAGGATATATGTGTTTGATCAACAGCCGTAGAAATAACCCTAATTTTTCAAAGACCATTAGGATTCACTAGTAGAAAGAAATTGGCCACTGTGCTTAGTAATGTACAAGTAGAATAAATCCAGGCACAAGTGTTTACTGACCTCGGTCATGGCGTTGGCCTTACAGCGTGCACACTTCCACTCTTTGCTCACACTGGCTGGATCAACACCATAACAAGCTGCAGCAGACAAACAAAGACACAGTTACAAATCTGTAACACAGGCTGTTACTTATCTGTAGCCAGTATTCTCAGCTGAAGCATGTCTCTGTACGTACTTGTGTGAACACGAACGCTGCACTGAGAGCAGCTGATAAGGAGGCTGGTTCCATCTTCCTCCAGATGAGGGCTGGTGGGCTGCTCTTCACACTCTGAGTCCTCCTCTGTTGTGGTGGTGAAACACATCTCTGGGATCAGAGGTTTGGTCCGCATGCGCCCACCGGCCACCATGACAGGAGTGTCCACACTGCTTGCACATTCAGTCTGACAGCAGGCACACATGAACAAATATGGACTTTCATTAAAACTCCAAGTCTTCTTCATTAACAGCAACTGTACATCTGTGGTGTTGGCATGTTGTACTCAAATCTGTATTACCTTACTTTAATCCCACACATCTACATTATAATGCTCTATTATCACTGTACATGGTGGCAAAAGATGATGCACTTAGGTGTGAGTGGAGAGGAAACATATTACACCTCTGTAAACTTTATTCTAGATAAAATGCTAGATCTGAAGCATGTTTTGCCTGTATTTTTATGTACTTTGTTGTTTTTCTTTTAACATATGGAAACACTGTATTGTGACATGCACTCTTGCTTTAGAGGGAAAAAAGTCAGTTGTGAAAATGCGCGGGTGTTCACATATAGTTGGTTTTTCCTGCTGCCTAAAATAGTGGATTAATCCTGGAGGGCTGCTGATGTGGCACTTTTCTACATATGAAAGTAAAACAGCAATTTTCTGACCAAAGAGAATTTAGTCAGATGAGAACATATCGACCAGTCCACCTGGAGACTAATCTCTAATTTTGTCAAAACCCACAGGTCCCGTTTGTAACACAGGCCTTTTGTTAAATAAAATAAAGGCATATATTAACTGATATTAATAAAGAGAAAAATAAGTTTCGTTTTATTTTGTCCTTGTTAACTGCTGGCCTCTATAGTATAGGTTGTATATCTTGGTGTAGTTCAGTAGATGATAGGTAATGACAGGTGAGTGAGTACCTGCTGGTATGTGTGGAAGAGCAGACAGATGGAGCAGTATGGAGGTTTGGAGCCAATGCGCTGGTTGTACTCCCGCTCCTTCTTCAAGTTGGGAGGTCTGCTCTGCCACAGGTGAGTCAAGGGTTTAGCCCAGTTCTCCCCTTCCAGGCCACCCTCCTCAACTGTGGGAGCCTCATCTAGAGCTTCTGAGACACAAAAAGCAAAGATAACAAACACATTTAGATCAAATAACTATGAGGATAGTATTAGACTGAGAGTTTGTGTTAAGACAGACCTTCATCACTCATGCCGTCCTTTATGAGCGGATGGTGACCTGGCAATTGTCCCAGATCGCTCTCCTGCTCTCCATCTCCAGCCAGCACTTCTGCAACCTGCTGGAGAGAAATACTGGTTGTTAGCATTGAGGATAGACCTTACTGGTAGTTTGATATTTTTTGTACAATTCTATAGTGCCTCAAAGCAGCAGAATCTTACCACATCTCAACCCAAGCATGAAGTAGAATTCAATCAAATTGTGTAAATAATCAGTTATCTTCCATTTACTGCCCTCAGTGTTATTCCAATATAAGTTAAAGCATTACAACATGAAAGGTTTGACGTTTTTTGTTCTTACATAATGAGCTTGTATGTGGTAATAACATGAAAATATCCTGTTATAGCAATAAACCTTCCATGTTGATACTGATCAGTTTTCCTTACTGGTCTGGCAGCAATACATTTATGTACATACTGAACCAATGGCTGGACAAAAGACTTATAATAGGAAGGGCTGTGATTACTATGCTATGATTATTTAAGACATATATTGCAATATGAGTCATGATTTTTGTGGGAATGGTAATTTTTGCATTTTTTTGCCTCCCAAAAAATAATTAAAAAATTTAAAAAATAACGTTAAAATGCTGTGATGTTTTTTTTCCTCTAAAGAAACTTATTTGTAGGCCAGGGCTTCTATGTAGCGCACATCATTTATAATGGTATGTTGTGACAAATTTATTTTTTTTATCAAAAAAGTGCAGTTTCTGCAATTTGGATACTGCATTTGTCCATATTGCATTTTCAGTATTAAGTTCAGTTTTAAGTAATTGTTCAGCCCTACTGCCAAGTGTGCAATGCTAATAATTCAGAGGCTAAAATTTGCACACAAAAAAACACAGCTTTAGTCCATTAACAACTGTTGCACTGTATGAAGTGTTTTAACATTGCACACTTACTGTTTTGTTAAGGTGACTGTTGTCTTTCTCCATCTCGTTGTCACTGCTCTCACTCTTTTTCTCCTCCTTAGGCAGGACGTCACCTTCTCCGTAGTCTCCTTTGGCGTAGCTGTGGACGTGCAGGACGTCTGCAGGGCTCAGCGTCCTCTGGAACAGTTTGTGTGCCGGGCTGCAGCTGCTGCTCAGCTGAGGCTCCTCACTGCCCCCGGCGTCCTCGGAGCTCGGAGTCACCACCTGCCTCTCCACAGGTTCAGGAGGACAGACGTCAGTGGCCGACATGCCGTTCTTCTCTTTCTTTAAAGGACTTCGTCTGTTTGAAGTTTTCTTGTTGTTTGCTTTGGACTGAGATTTGGGCTGTGGCTTGGTGTCCTTCTCCTTCTTAACCTCTGGCTTGACTTTCCCTGGTTCTGAAAGAGGGATATGTTTTTGAATCTACTGAAACGATGAGTTTGTCCAAAAAACAATCACATTTTTTGAAGATTGTTGCTAAAGAAGAGTGGTCCAAAATGGCACTGAAGACATACAAAAAGCTTGTTAGCAGTTAAATGAACTGTTAAATTGCTGTTGTGAAAATTAAGAAAATATTTTTTTTCATTTATAACTCCAACACATTGAACTGGTATAAATTATTTTTGGACATTTGAGTAAAAATGCAAAATAAAAAATAAACACAGAAATAGTTGTCATTTTTAAAAAATTGATATGTCTAAAAAAATGTTTTAGCATCTTATGTCTTGTTTATGTGATTTTCAGCCAGAAGAAATCTATTTGTCAAACAAAAAAATCCAAATACATCAAAATTGTCACAGTAATGATTAAGTTTGGGCTTAAGTGTTCAATTAATTCAATTTCAAATCAAATTCAATCCCCATCTCAAGGTGTTTTTCACCAGTCTTTTTTTTTTTATAAATAGAAATAAAAACTTTTTAAAAAAGCATTTTATGAACAGTGTGCTACCTTTATCTGGCTTGGCAGCAACTTTAGTTGGAGACTCCTTCCGTGACAGCTTGGCATTCTTTGGCTCCACCTCCTCAGTTTCCTTCGTTGTCACCTCTGGTTTGACATCTTCAGTGGCTTCAACAGTTTCAAGTTGACGCTTCATCCCAGTCTGAGGCGTTGGACTGATGCATGAGAGACAGCAATGAAGACATGTTGAACAAGACTCACCTCTGCTGCAGAGCAAATAGATCGTAGCAGTGCAACTTCCATCACTGGTGATTGTGATTGTCGCTGTCAGCTTAGTTCTGACACAGATAACATTATAAGGCTGTTATAAAAACACAACAGCCATGAATCTGAAGCTACCTACCAAACCTACCAGAGTGATTGATGGGCATCTTTAAAACACAATAACTTGCAATCACCCATGTGAGATTATTTATTTTTTCTATAATTACTTATTACCTCTTGATTCAGCTCTTCTTTTAAATGTGAGGTGAAACTCTGATCCACAGACAACAATGTGACACACTAGTGGGGCGCTTTTTCACAACAACACATTTAAAAGTGAGACTAAGGTTAATGCAACTTTATAAATGTTTAGAGACGTTTTCTTCATAGTCCAATTTTAAAGACCTGTTAAAACAGTTTTTAGGACATTTAAAGGTCTTTTAACTTTTTTTTTTTACTTTTTATTATGTAACAATATAATAGGCAAGGTTTCACACTGATAGTAGGACAACTGTGGTGTTGATGGTTTAGTAAGGAGAGTAAATCCAGACCTTTTGTCCTCCTGGATAGGAGCAGTGGGCTCCTCACATCCAGCTTCACTGAGACTCTCTGTCTTAGGCTCGATCTTGTCTTCTTTCAGGAACTCAGCAGCCTCCGGTGTGGGTTTCGAGTGGTCGATGGGAGTATTGTCTTTTCCTGCCTTCCACAGCTTGTAACGGTCAGGCTGAAACTTGCGTACAAACACATCCATGGAGATCTTCACCATGTCCTGACGGCATGAACACTGGGAGGAGAACACACATCGATGGTCATCAGAGTAGTAAAGAAAATGCTTTGAGAACAGCTGCAGTCATTGCTGGGGCTGAAAGAATTGACATACTTCAGATATTCTGGGTTCTATTTGAAAACTCTGTCTTATTATGTCCACAACCCAAAGACACTGCAAAAGCTGTATTCAGTGTTTTGATTATTTTTTATTTTAAAAATGTACTTAAGCTGATGAGCTTATTAACAAAAGAGTTAGTAACTGATTAATCAATTTTTTGTGAAGTATCAAATAATTGACAACGAATCGAACAATCAATTAATTGCTACAGCTCTGATTACCTTCAAAAGCAGAAAAGCACGACATCAATAACTTTCCAGGATTAGTCCACTACTTTCGGTGGCGGGAGGAAGAGACTACTTGTGAACACTGTCACGTTTTCACAACTTTGAATGGAACAAACCTGATGGAGATTGCAAGGTCTATCTTATTCAACGCTGACTGAACATTCATTCAGACGAGATACCAATTAACTAACATCATGCCAAAGATGTCAGTGCAGCTGCATTTTGTTTAAACAAATGACAAAAAATAGACGTAAACTCTTTAAAGAAGTAATAAGTACTCCTTTAAGACTTATTACTGCAGGTTATTTTAATGTCAATGTCACAGAGGTACAGAACTTTATATTGTAGTGAAAAAAAGAGCCCATTGGGTAAAAATGTGGCAGGAGCATAAAATGCTGAGAAACTGCTTGGTGTTTAGTGGGATTGAATGGAAATTATATTTACCAGTGTTGCCTGCTTGCCATAATCGATCCATCGCTGGGTGGCAAAGTTGGTGGACTCGGCACAGTTGAAGCCATGGTTGAAACCAGCATGATAGCCAAATGGGAATGTCACAATAAACTGCCCGGCTTCCTGAGTCACCTGAACATAAAAAACAACACACAGAATTTCAAAAGCTGACACATAATTTGCAGAATTTGACTGTCCACTTGTTTGTCCATCAATATTATTTGAGAATTTTTTTTCTATACTAAATAAATGAAAGCATTACCTTTTCAAATGGTATGCCATATTTTTTCAGGATTGAGGGTGAAATTAAAGTCATTTTGTGGCGCAAGAAGGCTTCACAGCTTTGTGCATTCCCTGGAAAGAAACCTGGAAATACAGGAAACCATCCACATCATCAGCACAGTAACTAACTCTCTGACTGTGTTTCGGTACTTTGTGTATAACTGTTAAAGTAAACAGAATTTCTAGTACATCCTCTGAGGTTCTTTCTGAAAAGAGATTTGAATTTAGCAACAATGAGTAGGAAAAACAGAAGTAACTTGAGGCACCCAGGGGTTAAAGTTGGTGTATCAATACTGTGAATGATCAGTTAGTGCATCACTTACCTTTGGCAAGTCTTTCTAGTCTTTTTCCATGCTCTGGTGGGACAACATACCTGAGGAGCAACAAAAGCACAAGTATATAAAATAAAATGTTGTGATAGTTGTGACATTGGCAGCAGTGTAAAGCCAGCCATGTCTGACATTTGTGAATGTTTTCACAAAGGTCAATATTTATCATTGGTAGCTCTAATAAAGTCAGGTCTCAATACATTTATCAACACTTATGGAGAACAAAAAGAAACTGATAGGAAAAAAGGTTGATCTCTGTTGGTTTTATCTTCTATATAAAAAAAACATCAATCTGGGCAATCCAGTTACTATCACCATCAAAGCTAGAGAAATAGTTTCTAAACATTTTTTCCAAAGTAGTTTTTATTTATAGCTGCATAGTGCCCCCTTCTGGTAAAAATGAAAACTACAGATTGTGAAAATTCAAGCGCTCATCAGTGAGAACATTAAAACCATCCATCCATCCATCCATTATCTATACACTGCTTAATTCTCACTAGGGTCGCAGGGGGCTGGAGCCTATTCCAGCTGACAAAGGGTGAAGGCAGGGGACACCTGGACAGGTTGCCAGTCCATCCCAGGGCTACACTTAGAGATAGACAACCAAGCACACTCACATTCACACCTATGGACAACTTAGAATCACCAATTAACCTCAACATGTTTTTGGACTGTGGGGGGAAGCCGGAGAACCCACGCTGCACAGGGAGAACATGTAAACTCCACGCAGAAAGATCCTGGGTGTCCTTACCAGGACGTGGAGGACACAATAAAACCAGTCTGCCTAATATTGTGTAGGTCCCCCTCAGCATCTTGAAGTCTTTGCCGGGTTCCTCAAACTATTCCTGAAAATTTTTTGCATCATTTGGATGAAAGAGGCCACTGCCATCTGGAAATATTGTTCCCATGAAGAAGAGTATGTGGTCTGCAACAGTGTTTCAGTAGGTAATACATGTCAAAGGCATATCCACATGAATGAAGGAACCAAGGTTCTTCCCATAATGCTTTCTGCTACCATTTCTTCTGCAGGTAAACAAAGCACCCGGCTGTCCACACAACGTAAATATAAACAAGACTTTTCTTAACAGGTCACCTTCTACCAATGCTTCATGGTCCAGTTCTGATGCTCACATGCCCATTCAATGAGCTTTAAGCAGGACAGCGGTCAGCATGGACACTCTGACTTCACCGATTGCTCTGCAGCTACACAGCCTCATACACAGCATGCTGCCATGATCTGCGTTTTCTGACACCTTTCTCACACAGCTATGTAAAGATTTTCTTCTGTGGAATTGGATAACAAATGTTACAATGCTACTTAAAGAATCCCAAATAGAAATCTATGGAAGAATCCTGTAACATGAAAGATGGCTGGATGACACATTTCACCCATACCCCTAAAAAAAGCTGACATTCTCCTGAAACATCCAGACAATCTTGTTTTTACACTGACTCAAGTGTTGACAAACTGTGTGGATGCGTAATAGACATATAACCTTCAGGATTAAAATAGTGTTTTTAAACATTATTTTGAACTTTTAAAGCAAATATTATTAGATTATATAGACGACATCTTTCAGTGGTTTTAGTGTTGTGGCTGATCAATGTATAATCTGTAGTGAGACTGACAGTGTCATTGTATGTTTTACATAAAGGTTACTAAAACCAGATGCTGCTGAAACATGTGCAGCAGTGAGAAGCTGAAAAGCAGAAACAGTGTGTGACATGGTGATGTGTGTCTGTGTGAGGCTCTTTCAGTGACCGTTACCAGGATTTTGGCTCTCCAAAGTGCAGGTAGTTGATGCTGTACAGATCCATGTCCTCTGTGTGCCATGCAAAGGCGCTCTTCCACATCCCAAAATACAGGTACGGGGTGTTGACTCCTTTGATCTTGATGCCACTCTCATTCTCCACAGTGTCCAGGATGGTGTTGAGGCGACCGATGTTCCATTCAGTCACATCCTGCAGAGAGGGATTCAAAGCAGGCTGTAAATCATGACAAATCTGGAAATTTGCAACCCACATACATTGAACTGGTCAGTAAAACAAGACAGTACTAAAGATGACACCAAATTGCATACATGTATCCAACTTATGACTACTTACCGGATCATATAGTGTTCCACTGACATCAGCACCATAAAGTGGAGGGTTAAAGGTCAGGTTCTTCCAAAACTTCCTCTCCAACTCATCAAAATCTACATATCGGGGACTGCAGAACCTACAGACAGAAATGTCAACAGATAATCAGTGAAAATTATTTTAAATGCGAAGAGAAATCATTTCAAAGAGATTATAATGTGATAGTCAACAAATGCAAAACATTTCTAAATGAACTTTAGTTCGTCGTTTCAGTATGTAAACTGACTTGTCCATGTTGGAGGTCTTGCGGAACTCGTGGACAGTCATTGGCTTCTTCTGGATGTTGTATTGTGTGAACAGTCCTGACTGGCCGGTCACCACCTGCTGAATGGGAGCTGGAATCACCAGGTCATCGATATCGTCGTACGTTTTTCTGGGTTTCCAGCCTTTAGGTGGTATAACCTGCAAGACAATAATGAAATCAATGCTGTGGAAAATTTACATTAGTCTTAATTTATCAAGACAAGATAGCGTTGTAATTCTACCGCCTTGAGTGTTTCTGACATTATCGGAAAATTCCATACTAAAGTCTGCTACTCTCTGTCTATTTATCCGTCTTACCATTCATCCATCTATTTTTAAACTGCTTATTCCATTCACTATGAATTAACAATCAATAAATATAACTTATAATTAAACCAAGCAATTCTGGGCTTTTGTGGACATGATTGAAAATTAACAGTTCATGGTCAAATTCACTTTTGCACTGTAAATTTGCTGTTTTTCTTTTTCAGTGTAAATATTGTTATTACTTAATTATTGCTATTTTCTTGTACTTTCTGTCTAGATTTTTGGATGCTGCTGTGGCATGTTAATTTCCCTCAATGGGGGATCAATAAAAAATTATTCCATTCTATGACGTTTTGCATTTTTGTATCAATTCCTGTGTCCGGCATGTGGTGCGGGAGAACATGCATGACTCCGAGAGTCTCGACATCATACATGTGCCAACTGTATTTGGAACATGTAAGTGAAACTTAAAATAAGGGCTGTAACTTTGAAGCCTTGTAGGGATACTGTAAAATAAATGAATGAATAAAAGAATGAATAAATAAATAAATGAAAAAAAAAAAATCACCATTTCTGAGGCATTCACAAAGCTTGATGTTTTCCAGCAACTTTAGCTGCTGAAAAATGTGATTCATATTGAATAGTAATAATAATGCCTACAGATAATGCCTGCTAATCATGATCAACAATTTTGGCCAAAATAATAACCACAATTCATTTAAAAAATAATGAGCTCCTGTTAATTTATCACAATTATTCACTTATTTTAGGAGCAAAACACTTACATTGTACTTTTCACATTTCAATAAACAGAGCAGTGGTTGCAGTTTCATGTTTTGCAACATTCCTGCAAATGTACAAACTTTTGAATCAAAATAGGGCTTGATATAATTTTCTGCTTACTTTTGCCATTCCAGCTCTGTGTGCTCCTTGAGACTCCATATAGGCAATGTACCGGCCAAAGTTCTTGAACTCTTCTTTGGAGGGGGTGAACGTCATTATCCTGGAGCCCACGCTTGGGGCTGGTGTGTCTGTAGTCATCTTGGGATTGTTGCTTTGCCCTCAACTCTGATAGGTGGAAAACATGGACATGAACATGAAAACATCTGGGCTGGATGTGCGCAGTGACATGTTTAACAGAGTCTGGTTTGCCTTAAAGAACTTCCTCTTTTCAGTCAGTCAGCGTCAGCTCTCTACCTTAAGTACACTGCTTAGCTTCTATTTGAGAAGTCAGTGGAACTTTGACTGAATTACGACTTAACAATTAATCAAAAATCACAGTGTAGACAAGTACAACATCCAAATCACAGAAGCTACGAAGTTTTGACAAAATGTTAAATTATTGCAACATACCATTACAACAAAATAACATACACATTGAAAATAAGGCTGAACAAGTAATAGATTACAAATCAAAATCACAACTTGACACAGTGCAGTTAGGAAATTGCAAAGGCTGCAATTTAGGAAATATGTGGTGTAGCGATTAAATATTGAGAATAATTCTGCAGGTTAGTTTTACTGAATTTTATGCACACTTTGGTTTGACTGACATAAGCCCAGTATTGTTATGTAATACCACACAACATGCATTTTGCAGCTTGTCTGACCAGGGTTTAAACTGTGGCATCAGTGTTTTTGCAAATTCATGCAGTCCTCCTTGTGATTTTTGATGATTTGCCACAATGTAATGCTCAATTACATTTTAAATCTAATACCCAGCAAATACTGAAAGCTTGACTTTTAAAAAGCATTTCACAAATCAAATCGTATTATCCCTCCATTATCCATTTATTGTTGTTATTATTATTATTATTAGACAAGCCAAAGTCTAAGAGAGTTATTGTATACAATGGATGTGGATGGCCATGTGTTATTAAAGAGGAACAGTTTACTGTCCATTTTTCCAGCTTTATATCTGTATTTGTTTTATTAATACTACTGATACAAAAGTATGTAATGGTACTGCGAATATTTATTCTTACTGTCATAGAAGACCAAGAATGTACAGGGCTGTAGAATTGTCGCTTTAAAAATTAACAACAATATTTCTGGAAAAAAGAAGAAGTTTTTAACAAACCCCCAATTTGCCTACATGTTGTATGACGCTCATTAAAAGAACCGAGAAGATATTTAACTTTTAGCTAACAGCTAACGGGCTTTACGGACTTCACCAGCCAAACGCTGAAAAGTAGGTCTGCTGTGATTGGACAGAATCCTGAACCTCGGCCTGTGAGTGGTTAAGAGCCACGTCTGTCACACGGCGTGGCCCACTGACAGCGAAGCTTCTCGGAAAATTATTTAGCTAGTCCGCTAGCTAACATGCTAACTGCGAGATAGCTTGTTCTTCGAATTAAAAGTGACATCAACAAAAAAACAAACCCTTTCTGATGTTCGGGAGTAAACAGCAAGTAAACAAAATTCGCACATAATACAAGTCGCGCTGTCAGAACTGACAGGAGTTTATTGCAGAAGCGAAGTGTGACTCGGAGATGTGACAGCTGCCTCCTCTCTCAGCTAACCAACTAGCAAACATGGCTTGTTGCTGACCGTCAGTTTCTCCTGCACAAACTTAGAGTTACTTCCGCTTTCCTGCCCGAGAACTGTTTCTAAAGTGCCAGACTTTAACTTACACACGCTGAAATGCAGAGGAGTTGTTTCTTTCTCAGTTCACGGGTAAAAGAGTAGAAATACAGACATCATCAGTCCGGCTGGAAAAGACAGTCCTCCATTATTCCAGTGACGCATGCCCAGTGTGTGTTTGTTTACATAGAGCGCAGGAGGAGGGGCTTCCGTAGCCCCACAGCCAATCAGAACGCTCCGTTTGCCAGACCATGCCTCATCGAGTTTAACTCTCTGAATCCCAAGCTGGGCGTTTTTTTTTTTTTTTTTTTTTTTTTTAAAACTCCTGTCACATTTTTACTCACTGTGGACTAATTTTTCTAATTTAGAGAAGTTTATCTTCTTTGCTGAGTTGTTTTACAAGATGTGCAACATTTTTCCAAGTTCTGACAGATGCTGCGGATACTGGACATAAACAAAATACTGGTGGCTAATCATACTGTTTTTGTATAAATTAATTCATTTAAATTGTACTGTTGGATGTTTTTTGGCATTTGTGGCACAAACTAAATTGAAAAAAAGAACATTTCAATGATTGATATTTTCTTAAACTCAGGCTCTATCTTCTTCTGACAACAAGCATATTTTTTTATGTTTATTAAAATAAAATGATATAGGTAGGAGAGAAAGGTAGAGAGGACCAACTTGCGGATGTCCTAGCAAAGTTTATGGGGTTAAAGAGTCCTAAAAGCACAAACTGCAAAACCTTCTGCGTCTGTTTAATAACTTTTTTTGACAACAGCTCTGAGACATCAATCTTTTTCTGATTTTCACTTTAGGCTGCTTTGCATTTCAAATCAAATCAAGTTTATTGTCATTTTGCTGTACATACACAGTAGTACAGGCAAGATGAGAGAGCGTTTCTTCAGGAGCATTTAATGAGTAAGTTTTGTGGAATGCACATCTGGGATAGGCTAGACACTAAACGTTGACTCTCGTTGTCTCCTCAAGAGGCCACTGCCTCCATGCGCACCGCTATCATGTTGAACATGGTGAACCTCTTCAGTTCCTGGTAGGTCTTCAGGGACACAAAGACCCACACGATGGTGTGATGATGGTGAAGCCACAGATGCTGCCCAGGGCTAGCTGCCTGTTTGTCCACCTGGAATAATGTGGTCCCCTCCAACTTTTCAGATATAGATTTATCTGTCTGCTTTTCACCAGGCATTTTGCAGATTAAGATTTTAAGAACAAAATACGATCACCTCAGCCAATTTTAAAACTAAAATGCTTCTTAGATGTGAATACATCACTAATAAGTACTTTTACCTAAAATATATTTTGTTGACTAGAACTACTATTACAGTTGTAGGCCTCTGCCAACAAGTTAAGTTGCAGTTTACACCAATCTGTCCTTGTGTTCCTGTGCTATGGTATTGAATAACAGCCAAAAAAGTGTTTTTACAGAGCATTATGATGTCAACCTTCGATCCTTTTGGATATAAAGTGTCAGCGCATCTCCTGTTAATGATTAAACCCCTAAAGACTCATCCTTAAAATAGCCCAGATTCAACTGCTGTGAAGTCCTCGCCTCTCCTCTGCAACGAAAAGTTGAAATACACTTATAATTCAGCCATGCATGTCCAAACCAAAGATCGATTCTGGTGAAGAATAGTGATACAGAAAGTCCCACCTGACATGCTGAAAAGATGAGTTCTTTAGGTTTGTTACATATGAATCCTGGAAGTCTGAATTTGTGTTTTTGCAGCTGACATCAGTTGTACCAGGGTGGAAATGCTAAGCCATGGTGTTGACTGCTTATTTCACTCATGATGTGTCTTCCAGCATATAAAACCACCAACATATTAACAAGGTAACAGAATCTGTATTTTCATTGGAGGAGCTATTTAAACAAAGGATCTAAAAACATAATGAAAGACGAATAAAATTCATCATAAATGGAATCTGCTGAGACTCTGAATTTGCTTTGATAAGTGTTCTCTTGAAAAAGTTTCCCTAATAATGTGAAACAAGTCTTAACAGGCAACAGAAGAGAGCGAAGTGAAAGTGGGGGAATGGACACAATGTCCATTATTTTTACCATCAGTCACAGAGCTACAAAGTTAAAGAAATCACTGCTTTTATATTAAAAACCCAATTTTTCAACTTTATTAACATCAAGGTTTTCAAGACATTTTCTCTGCTTTTTATTAACAAATAGAAAACAGATCATTTGTACAACAGAAAGGACCCCTACAGCACGACTATGTGAAATGAATCCACTTCATCCGAAACCCACCTCACTCTGTCATCCAGTGAAAACCACAGAGATCCACCAGTGAACAGTGATGTTGCTCTGAGTTACAAGTCTGTCCATCTGCAACACAGTAATCGAATAATTGCAATATATCTGAAATGGGGATCCATTGCATCCCATCCTTGTTGAACTGGGATTTCACACTTTGTGAGTTTTCAAATGGTCTAATAGTGACCCCTTACGTCGTACACTGTTAATGCTGTAAAATTCAGACTCGAACTGTTTAAAAACATCAACTTTTTTTTTTTCTATGTCAAAAAATCCCACGTGAAGACCCAAATCAACAAAAAACCGATTGAACAAGTACTGATAACTGCGTACAGCACTGTGTGTAACCTTATTTGATAGATATTTGGGTCACTTCTTGTTATTTCTGACATTTTTTTTTTTATCATGTCAATAACGCCTATTAACAAAACAGTTGTTTTTATTTTCTTTATTTTCAATTCTTGTCATTTTTTCTGAGTAAAACCTCTTTGGAGGTGGCCAACAATTCTTTAATGCAGGAAAAATGCTGGTTTATTTTGCTTTAACTCCAAGTACATTATTCTGCTTCCCCAAATGTCTCCACAGCTCTACGTATCTTACTGTAGAATGGTTTGACTACATCTTGTTATCATTCTGCTATAATGGGGAAAAACTGTTCTGGCTTTTTTATGTTTTTCAAATCAATCACACTCCTTTTGGGCGGTGCTATGTCCAGGATTCAGCAAAGGTGTCCAACACCAAAAAATTCTCCTGCAAAAATGCACAAATTATTGAATAATCTTTAGAATTGAAAATAAATCCTGCCATTTTTAACTATGTATATTTTCAGTAGAAACCAGTGGTCCTGGTTGTGAGAGCCACAGAGTACAAAATAATGTTTGCTGTTGGTCTTGTCATGGGATTTTCTGACAGCAGGAACAATCACATAATATAAAGGTGGATTAATCTCTCACGGTGAAGGTTGAGTATTGGAATGATGTTCTGGATAGAAAACAGCTGTCATAAATTGGGGGGAAGAGATTGAAGTTCTTCCGTGTTGTCTTTTCTTTATTCATACACGGAGCATGAGATCCGCATTTGACGTTATTTCACAAAAAAATCTCACGAAGAGGCTGTGTGTGTTTCGTCTACCTGAGTCCACATTAAGAGTACACCCATACCATTCCAACAGCTTCATTTTTCTTTTGTTGAAAGTCTTGAAATTAGTCAACAGTTAATGACAAGAAACTCTGTACATGCTAGCAGTTATTCAGATGTGAATAGTCTTTGCACATTTATAGCCATGTAGCTCACGAACCGTATCTGCTTATTGGATCTGTTTGGTAAATATCATTGTTCTGTTGGATGTCAAGACAGAAAGTCAAAACCCACGTTTCCCTCTAAATAAGACCAACGATAACATTAGAATATCATATCTATGGTACAAAACAAAATCATTAGCAGCTGTGAGTATACGATCTCCAGGATTAATAACTTGGAGCATGTTGAAAACACATGTCCTGTGTGCTAATAAAAATAATAAAAAGATAAGCAAATTAAGAAAAGGCCCATTAAGACATATATAACCAGTGTAAGTGATCACAAAATAATTTGTAAATATGCAGAACAACATGATGAGTATAAATGAAAAGAGCAGAAAAAACTGTTTTTGCTGTTAAGAGGAGGCAGAAAGTGGGAGTGACGGGAATCAGAATGAGGCGTGACTACAGTACGAGTCTGTTAGGGTTGGGAGGTTTTGGTGTTGGGGGGGTCTGTGGCAGAATCATGGCACCAGTCCAGGAGGAGGTCTCTCCTCTTCCCTCTCATCTCCTCTGATTCCTGCTGTCCTCATCAGTCCTCCTCGTAGCCTCCTCATCAGGCCGCAGGGACTGATGGAGCTGAGTGGATATGGCTCAGAGGAGACACCGAACTCTGCTGAGGGTGTCTTTCTGGGTGGGGTTATGTTGCATAGTGGTCAAAGCTTCCCAGGTACTCCAGAGCAGCCCGGTAGCACAGTTGGTACTGGTCCTGGAGACAAAAAAATCAGATTCAAATCAGCTGTAAGTCAGGATCGAAGCTGTGCTAAAGTCAACCTGTCCTCACACCTAAAACAAACTAGTACCTCTGTCTGCACCATGGCAGGCCGCTGAGTTCGGAGAGTCTTGACAGTCTGGAAGAGGTCGACCACTCCCTCGTACCTCATCCTCTCCAGGACGATGCTCAGGGTGATGAACACACCAGTCCGCCCAACACCAGCACTGAAGGACACACACATTATTAGATTTTTATAATGTAAAATATAAACAGCTGCCACTCACAGCTGCTTGTGTTCTGTAAATCTGTGTCAGGTTAAAATCATAACTTCAGAAAACCTCCAAAGGATGCTGACACGCTAACTCCACTGTGAGTGTGTTTGCCTGTTATGTCACATACTGATTTGCTTTGTTACTAAATACATAGGAGGCACAGAATCATTTCACGTAGATTCCTGGAAACCCACTGCCAAGAGAAGAGCGGTGCTTTGTGAGAGAGGTGTCTGCAACCTCAAAACATTAGAGCAGAAAATAAGGAAATAAACTGTGAAACAGAAACCAATGTAGTTGGAACTATAATCAGATACAACAGTCTAATATTAAATTCAGCCTGGCTGAAACCCTGTGTCCGAGAGGTGCTGCGGGTTATGGTGATGTTCTATTGGATTGCATCTTATAATAAGGTATGTGAATACGTGAAATATATACAAACACTTCTTTAAACTCCATCTTTAAACAACGATTTACTTCAATCCACCTGACCTTTTCAAAACACCTGTATAGCAACAAAGTAATTTCTCAAACTGATGTATATCTGCTACAACCAACCATAATCAATACATACATTCATATATTACAGTGCTTTGTTTTTTGTAAGAAAGGTACAGTTGATGCAAAGCAGATTGGATGAAAGAGTCTAAACTTCAATCTTCAGGTCTCTCTACAAAGTCAGAGACTTCTCCTGAACATACTTCAGTGTTTGCTTACCATGGTGAGCATCTACAGCTAAAAGTGAGCCAGCTTTGAGAAAGAGTTCAGCACAAAGATGACTGGATAGCCCACCACTCTCACTTTGCGAAACAAGCCTCAGTGTGTACTTACAGCAACTCCTCTTTCTAGACAACTTTTACACGAGGACTATGGTAAGAAGAGGAAAACAATCACATGACATTGACTCTCTCTCACACACCAACACACTCACAGTTACCTGCAGTGCACAGTGATTGGTCCGTCTTGTCCAAACTGCTCTTTAGTTTTATGAACTTGGCCGATGAAGTCGATGAATCCCTCCCCGGTTTTTGGCACTCCTTGTTCGGGCCAGTCGGTGAACTGAAACTGCCTGATGGTCCTCGACTGACCATCCTGATCAACATGCAGGAAAATGGAAAAGATGCAATTAGTAACTCATGCACACAGCTATAGCCCTCTGCTGATAGATACAGAGAGCAGCTGAGAAGTGACGCATAACTATTATAGCTGTTACATTTCTGTCTCTGAGTTTCTTATGAACTCCTTTGTGTTTCTGAGGTAAAATGCCTCAGAGAAAAATAGGATTTGTCCTACTAGATCTTTTCAAATATGCTTAAAATGTTCTCAATAATTCCTTGAAATTAAAATATTAGTTTTTTGGTATTTCTTTCAGTGAGTGCTGCACTTAAAACATTCTTATATTGTTCCATCTAAATTCTCTTCAGCGAAAATCACACTGTGGACTGTGATGAGTTTTTTTACCGATCCTCAAAGCTGCTTATTCCTCAAGGTGACTTTAGAGATTGTGGAGGGAGAACAGTGGCTGATAACTCTGTGCCTTTAATTTGTTATATGAATTATATTGACTGAATGTTACAGCTACTGACTGATTAACCAAATACTGCTGAACACTTAGCAGTGTTCCTATCCAATATGGTGGACCACTGTGGACCCCACAGGTGGAGTGAAACCGAACCAAACCTGCCAACATGTAGTTTTCCACCCCTATGAAACACAGAAAGATAACAGTGACTGAACAACATGTAATAAAGCATTCACTTAGATCATGAAGGGGCTGTCATCATCATCATCACTGTAGAGCTGACACATGGTCTGCGATTTATATGAATAGGCAGATAGTTGTGGAAAGTAAAAAGTACATTTTGCATTACGCAAGTACTACTTTTGGGGTGCTTGTACTTCAGTATTACTATTTTCTGCTACGTCCTACTTCTACTCCACCACGATTTCGAAGCAAATACTGTACTTTTTATTCAACATTTACATGTAACTGTATTTGCTGCAAGGTGAAGCAGTGGTTAGCACTGTTGCCTCGCAGCAAGAAGGT